>NW_027502410.1:0-53509 GCF_021521415.1 Bidens hawaiensis | reverse complement strand
ATAAATTTTCCATAAATATTTTTTTTACCCAAATGGGTTAGAGATGGAGTAAGAGATAGTTATTTACATAACTCTACTATTACTCCAAATGATATTATGGTTTTAAAGCTATTTTCCGCAAGGCCTGATTTTTATAAAGATAATAATTACCCTGCATATCATTTAATCATAATAGAAAAGTTAATGTATATCTTATAATGTAGAAACAAAAAGATCAAAAACTTTTCAAAATTTTAATGAATATGATATTCATTACAAAAGAGCACTTGGTTTAAAAATAGTTCGTTTCACCTTAGAAAATATTTTCAAAAGAGAATTTAGAACTTATGGTGGAACAAAAATGCATTCTTCTATTATGATATCTTCTACTAGAAAAACTCCCCCAGCAGCTAAAAAATATATAGAAGACAAAATCAAATTCTTAGATACAGGTATAATTGCATCAAGCCCTCAGGCTCAACACAGACTTTGCTTTGAAAGAAAACATCAAATGAATGTCTGCCCAGCTTGTTCTAAACAAAAAGATAAAATGAGTACTGATTCTCCAAAGGAGAGTGAAACATCTAAAGAATAAGATTTATAAAGATTGGGATTTTTATAAATCTTATATACTAAATAGGATTTTATAATTTTATAAAAAGATGAGTTACTAAAACTCATGATAGTCCAAAGATTAGAGTTCCAACACCTGCTATCTTGAAAATGTGAATGAGGAAGAGACAAAAATTGGAGTAAAGCCAAAGTTTCAAGTTTTCATGTGAAACTTAAATGAAGATGCATAACTTTATGACAAAATCAAGTTTCAAGATGGAATTTAAGACAAAAAAGAGAAGTCTATCCAAAATAATAAGAGGGCTATAAAAGAAGGAAGATAGAGGAAGAGGAGGATCATCGGGCCTTCAACAAAATTTCAAAATGAATGTTTAGAATCCCATGTATTAAGACAAAAAAGTGTGTTGTATTTCCTTATGTACTTTCCTTTTACATCTCCATTGTAATATACCCACCATGAAATAAAACTTTCCATTTCCTTATAATACCTTTGAGTATTCCTTTTATTTAGAAATATTTTTCTTTTAAAAAAATGATAATCCTCCAACTATAAACTTGTAACATCTCGGATTTTTCAAACCCGTATTCGTTTACGTTTAACCCGATTCAGGAAAGTATTCGGATATTTCTTATTAATAAAATTATGTATTTATTAGTGAAATAATTATTTTTATCTTATTTATAATTTCTTAACTTTCATTAGTGCCAAATAGCCCTTAGAAACTTTTAAAATAGCTTAAAATGGCTTAAAATGCGTTTTTGGAACTACAGCGACTAAAACTGTCAAAATTTGAAAGTCTGGTGAAGTTGCACCTTCACGCGGTGTGAAGATGCAAACCTTGCATCTTAGCGCGGCGCGAAGATGCAGCCAGATCAGACAGATTCGTTTAAGATCTTCGTTTAATGCTAAATCTTTCCTAAATCAACCCTAAATCACGAAATTTGAGCCACAAGTTACTGTATTTAGGTGTAATGATGTCTAGGTTCATACTCAGTAATTTGGTTAATATATCGATGATTTAAAGACCCGATTTCGTTCTTAATTGTATGATTCAGTTACCAAAATCGACCTGTTTCTTGTCCAATAAGTTTATTAAACCCCTATGTAAACACATCATAACTCCAAACCCTAAAGTTTACTGCAACTAAGCATTCCCAGCCGTCACCTACCCTCAACTGACGTTTTCTTGCTCGTTTTTCTCGTTTAAAGTGAAGATTCGTTAGCTGCATTTGACTTTGACATCCGTTAAGCCTTTTACCTCGATTTCTCGCAAATACAAACACCATCCAGGTAAGTTGTTAACTGATCAAACCTTCATTAATACTCACTTTTCGATAACCCTCAATCAATTTATGAGATTGAGGAGTATTGACGGGTCAATTTGAGTCAAACTCGTTTAAGGGAAAAATTGGCAATAACTTTGACTTTACGTTTTCTCATACTTCTGGTCGGATTCAACGTTCGGTCCAAAATACTTTTATTCTCGTAACAAAATTTTAAGGCTACTGACCAAAACCCGCCTTCTGACTCGCTGTTCAGATTCTGGTCAGTACCAGCTCGCTTAATCTAAAATATAACGTAACTTGAGTTCTAAACGTCCGTTTGGATTGATTCCATCGGCCACGAGTTCGTTTTTACTTATATTATCATATCTCAAAATTTTAGTTTCTAATAAATAATCTCGTTCGACACATACTGGACACCTCGCTTAATCATTAGTTCGTTTATCTTAATTAATAACCATTTGCCTTTAATCTAAGGTGAGTTTTATCATTCCCCTATTTTACTCAGTTTTCTAAAATATTTTGGGGACATATGCATATATTAAAATATATATATAATATATCAAAAATAGCAAACGTGTAATTGTGTGTGATTAATCAAATATACTTGTTTATGTGCATTCGTTTGACATACTATTGTGTGAAAAGTGTGTATTATATTAATAACCAAGTTTTACCGAATTCACCTAAAAACCACACAATCGGCAAGTGTACCGGTTGTTATGTAGCTAGCAAGTAAGAACGGATATCGAACCTAGGACACTAAGGGTAAACTCTAATTATTAAACCTAAATAATTACTAACCTAGACTTTCTTTTGATGTTATAGATTTTTTTTTGAAATATTAATTAAACTAATATTACCTAACTAATTTAAATTAAACTAAAAACAAAACTTTAATAAAAATCGGGTTTTAACCAAATGCGAGAAACGACTACCTAGGTAATGGAATCCTACTAGTTAAATTAATAGTTAACGAACTTGACTTAGTTGAAAAACAATATCTAAAAAATATGACACTAAAGACCACTAAAGTACGCTAGATCGCCTCCCGGCCTCACCAACGATACCCTAGAACTCTATTAACATGTGAAGCTAAATTGTTAAAGGTTTGGATCATCTCCCGGTCTCACCTTACCTAATAATACTATGGTACCCCCAAAATCCAAATCATCTCCCGGTCTCTTCGAATACAATATATTAATATAAAGGGGGTATTTTTAATTAATTTGAAAACAACTTGTATGACAATAATCTAAAGGGACCAAGGTTAACTCACTCCAACCCGCAAAAGACAAGGATGACATAACACCAAATTGCCTCCCGGCCTCTCTAGAAATAGAATAATAAAATCTAATCCGCTCTCTATAATTACTCCTACGATTTTTTCGACCATAAATCGCAAACAAGTTGGAAACACAAAGTAGACAACCTAATCATGCATCTAACAATCACCAATGACTATCAAATACAAGTGGAATAATTATTAAAGAAAAAATTGGATTCAATTACGCATATATATCGTGAACAAACCAATTAAAAACTTTACCATAACACTAAATCAACCAACGTCAAATAAAAAATCGTCAAACCATCAATATAACATAGTGCTCAACCAAAACCTAGGTAGTAAAAAGTAATTAGCTACTCATAAAAAGATACGAAACAAAAATAATGTGAACATCACGGTTCATCGTAAAACAAATAAATATAGTTGAGCTACCTGCCTGTGAGCTTAAATTAATTGACTCCGTGGAGTTTTTGAGCTGCTTGTGTAGTAGCTTATTCAAGTAAACGTACGAAGACTTTTGTAGACCAGCCAACTTGCTTGCTTAGCTTCCTTCCTTTTAATAATGATCCTTCAAAATATAATATGATTGGCAGCTGGGTTTTTGACTTCTTTCGTTTCCACCAGCCACCAAGGTGGCCCCTTGACTTGCGGCACCTCTACCCTCAACGTAGGGTTTTTTTTCTTCTTCTTTTTATCAACAGCCCCCTCAAATAATTGTCGTAGGTTACATTCTTTGTTTCTTGTGGGCCAATCTAATATTTTTCCTTTGAAGGCTTCATTTGCGTATTTATCTAATCCGGTCAACTATTACATTCACAACCCAATTCAATAAATAGTCCACCAAAATTAACATTGTTGATAAATGAGGTCCCACATGATAGCTCCATATTTATTCGTGAGTAAATTGAAAACTCAAATACCAACTCATTTATTCAATTTCAACTAATTTGTTCATCGCAAATAAATCTCAAATGCATGATCACTTCGTTGTTGTACCTTCATCACAAATAAAGCCAACCTTAATTAGTATTCAAGTAAAATTATTCATTCAGATATGTAGTTTAAACATTAAATCATATTAAAACCAAAAATATATTTATATATAAACGATTAGCAATAAAGTTATTTAATGTTTCACTCTTTGGTCTCAAGTATGGTAAAAAAAACTATATTTTAGTTCATTGCTTCATAAAACCAATAAAATCTAAATATTAACCAATTAGGGTAATTATTTCATAAAAAAACTAGCTCGAAGTAATTAAAAATGCAGGAAATGGCTATAATATTTATATATGATTTAGCCCATATCACATATCCCCTTGGAGAGGGTTCTCATATTAATGACCACCACCCGATTCGCTTGGCAACGGTCTGATTGTTATTACTTTCTCATGTTTGATTACCAACGCCCGATTCACTTGGCAATGGTTTAATCGACAACTTTTTTGCTCATGGTTTGATTTAATTACCGCATTTATTACGTGTTGCTTCTTTTTCTTATTTATTATATTAACATTCTTTTTGTTGTCAAAAATTGGTGATAAACTCACTCAACATGTTTGTTGACAAAACTCCATTTTCTACACATATGCAGGTTGCTTGTATTGAAGACTGAAGTTTGGACACGTAGACAAGACCTTAGGATATAAACAAGAAAATATTATTTGAGCTTACATTCATGTACTTATATTGTTTGCTATACTTGGATATAGTGTTTATTCTTTTAATAAAATAATAAATTAGATATTGTCACATTTTAAATATAATAGTATCATCGAGCTGTGAGAAATCGGATCACGCCCCGGCATTTTTGCCTTAGGTTGGGGTGTGAAAAAACTGTTTCTTTTTACCGTACACCGGAAGTAGGAAACGAAACCTGGTTGAGCTGAATATTGCTTAAGGAGCCAGAGAGGAGTTACCTAAAACTATTTAGGTTTGGTCTGGAATAACCTAGTAAAAAGACTCCTGGTGTAACCCGGCAATATCTTGGTCAAAAAGGCAAAAAGGTACGGAAGCATGTTGGACCCTTGTTCTTGTTAATTTTAAAATATTTCTATATATTTGAAACTCTTAGGTGTTATAAGGTATTTATCTTAATCAGTTTTAATCAAATACTTAAAATATACTTGTCATATCATCTAAAACTATACTTAATTTTATATGAAAATGATCCCTATGTGTTTAAATTTTGTGTTTCGTTTGCTTAAATAAAATTGTTATAATATGTGGTTTATAAAATTAATAAGTTACTTAAATTTAGATATAATCTTAAATTTTATGAATGATTGCTTACTTGAATTGATTATCTTAAATCGTTCGTATTTTTCCACTGGTACCTCTGAAATGGGTATCAAAGCCACGTAAATTTCCTTCACGGGGGATCTAGTCGATGAATTTGACATACATGAATATGATTTTAATAATTGCATAGAAATAATTTAATTCTGAATACTAAACTTCATAAAAGTATTCAGAATTAGTAAATTCGTATCCACTAAAATTAAAGTCTTCATCTGAAATATAATCTTCATCAAAAGCATATTCTAAGATAAAAGTTTGGCTTATTTCATCCTTTAACATTTCAAAAGTATTATTAATGAAATTTATGTTTAAGTATATTAAATTATTAAAATCATATTCATGTATGTCAAAACAAGTGTTTAGAATCCCATGTATTAGGAAAAAAAATGTGTTTTGTATTTCCTTATGTACTTTCCTTTTACATCTCCATTGTAATATACCCACCATGAAATAAAACTTTTGTAAGGCCCCTGACCCCGGGTGCCCCGAATTTCTCGCTGGTTGGATTTACGCATTCACATAATTAAGAAAATCATAGTTAATTAAAACATTTCTTGGAATAAAAGTCAACCATCATACATAACTTAAATACTTGTCTTAAGCGGAAACAACATAAGTCTTAAACATAAAACATAAATAACACGCGTATTCTCTTCTCTTCGATGCCAGTCTTCTTTTATTTTCTACGTGTCCCACTCTAAGCAACTTGCCTCATCCTACTCACTTGCGTGCATACTAAAAGTCAGCTATGCTGAGTGAGTTCTAGTTAATCAATTAACAAACAATACATTCACGTCCATACTTATACACGTCCGGAGATACGTATTTTGTACTTTACTTGCTATTACTCATTCATATATACTTTACATACATACATACGTATTTACACACTTTCTTTTCTACATTCCAATGGTATACCGTACACTACTCTACTTCTACTATCTCAGATATTTTTTTACGGTCTGGTCCCTCAATTTTAGATATTCTCAAGGTCTGGTCCCTCGATCTCAGATATTAATAGGGTCCGATCCCTCTAATCTTAGATATTATTAGGGTCTGGTACCAACTATCTCAGATATTATTAGGGTCTGGTCCCTCTATCACAATCTCATATATTATTAGGGTCTGGTCCTTTTGCCTCGCATAACCACACAACCATACGTGTCCCACCAACTATCCATACGTTCATTTTATACTTTCATTATCGTACGTGCATACTTTACCTGTCTCGTGTATATAATATATATATATATACACACACACATCCTATCATATAAACATTAAATAATAATAACATTCAATGCACAATCATACACGTATCTTACACTTATCACATAGGATAAGTGTATCAACTATCACATAGGAGTATGCACACAGCCTCGAAAAACGTCACATTGAAAGGGGCTAGAACTCACTTGTAGTCGATTCCTTTCCGAATTAATAGTAATTCTCTTCTTCAACTGAGCTCGACTAACTATCAATAACTTACACATATTAATCCCCTATATTTGCTCGTTATTCATTTCTAAAGTTAACGGGGTTAACATTCAAGTTAACCGAACCGACATGTGATCTTCTTAAATTGTTCATGTTAATTTAATTATGCTTATTCCTCCTTTGTTATCCTTATTTATATATACTATTCTTATTTCATTATTAGTTCACACTCGTAACGTGTTCATAAGTTAATGTCCTTAAGCGAGTTCGGGTTCGTGTGCTTGACTCATCTTCAACTCACATTCCTTTATTTGAGGCGGGTACAGGTTCCAGACAAGCCAGGTCTCGGGTTTGGGTTCATTCAAGTTCTTGCATCCACATTGCACACTTATCATTATATTATTAATAACTTATTATTATTGTTGTTATTATTATTATTATTATTATTATTAAAACTCTCAACCTACCCCACCCCCAACTAATATACCTGTACACCCCTTACCTTTCATCTTCTTCTTCCTCTTTCTATTATACAGCCACCGCCGCCGCCCTCTGCCATTCCGACCACCACGAGACACGAGTGCCAACCGAGTCGCATACCAATTTATTCGCATCTAAAACTATTCGCACCCAACTGATTTGTACGAACGTGTTCGTGTCGTGAACAAGACGTAGATCGATATCTATAATCAGCGTGAAGGTGCGGTATCCCTAAACGTGATCGAAAAAATCAAGGTTTCTCATTATCTTCTCTCTATTTCTCATATATATCAAAGTTTACAACAAGATATGACAAATATCAGTACATTCACATTCTGGACCAAAGAGTTATGAAAACATATGTCAAAATCACTATTTATAGGGTGGTTGGAGCATTTCTGGTGTATAAGTCCTCAACTAGCGCATAAGTCGGGAGTATATGTTTTCCCTGTATATGTTTTCAACGTACAACATATACGGCGTATATTGTTATCCAGGCATATATCTTATACCCCAGAAAACCAGAAAACTGTTTTGGGCATAACTTATTCATTATAGCTCCGTTTTACATGCCGTTTTCGCCCACGTTCTCGTATTAAAATTCTCCATCACCCCATATATTAATATCTTCATGTATAATCCATCTAAAATGCACTCCAATTTAGCTTCTTTAAGCTCCGCTCACCATCATTTGACAAAGACGAAAGCAATAGACGTATGCACTAACAAATTGCCCTACGGATATTGCCGAGTCTTTCCATTCAAATTAAGTTCTTTAACATTTTAGCTCTGGGTATCGATTGTCTTCTCAACACATCTCTTTCAAATTATCAATTCCTTCCTCAAGTGCAAAGAACATTTGACATCAAGCTTCAAACAATTGTTTAAACATTATCGTCTCTGTTTGTATAGTCTTGACACTTTCCAAAACTGAATCTTCAATAATCCCCCCCTCCCTCAAATCTTGATCATCTAAAACAGACTTCACCTCAAGCTTCATGTCTTGATGGGACCTGCTACCCATGATAATTGTAAGTTGAAAACCTTAATTAAAAATATAAGCATACTCAAATACTTGTAAAGAATTTTCAACCGTTTGACAAATTTACCACCACGAACATCAACAAAAGTTGTTTATCAAGTCCAAATTAATGATCTTGAAAAACACTGACATTTAAGTATGTTTCCAATTGATTTTCTTAAAATATGTATTCCAATATCAACAGCCGAAAATAAAACAGAAAAAATAAAATCTTTTTGGTTTTAATGAAAAGCAATAAAGACAGTAAACAAATGAACTTCAAACTATTTACAAACCTATAAACACATATTTTTGTGAGTTTGAGCAGGTAATCATATTGACCAAATTGCCCTTCTATCACAGTTTTATTTTCAGCGTTTATTGTGATTGGTGTTAAGTTAGTCGTTGGTATTGTTGTCTACCTAAACCTTCCAAACAAATGATTCAGGAATTTCTGTGATGCATTTAATTGGTTCAATCAAGCACGAATCTTATGTGGACCCCAGTCATCAGACATAATTTGTATATCTTTATACAGTTAGTTTTTCACATGTATACTTTTTCACTATTTACTCAAAATCGATTAGCTGTGACTCATGTAAAAATAATAAAACAAAACAATTCAGAACGTTAAAATTTTCCCTTAAGATCGGTATTATTACATGCAGATAAGGTTCCATTTTAACAAAAGTAAAAAGATAAATTAGTTGAAGATGTATAAGGCTTTAACAATCAGGTCGGATAATACCATATTATCGCCCGGAGAAAGTCCAAAGCTTTATACGAAACACCAAGAAAAAATTGTAACGCCCGTTAATTTCCGACAAAAGGTTTAATCTTGTAGTGTTATGTACACCTTTCGGGCTTGACCCGGCATTCTCCCGGGAGCTCCTTGCAAACCTCGTAAACGTTCTCACTTAACTTTCCACCCAAGTTGCTACATACTTCAATTTGGAGGGATTTGGATGTAACTATTTTATATCATAAAACAAAAGAAAACTCAAACCCTAAACCTATTTGCAGCCGTCGGACCTGGACCCCCCCTGCTCGTTTTTCTTCTGCCCAGCCAAGTTTAAGCCTTGAAAACTTCAATTCAAGGTCGGTTTTATGATTCCCCATGTCTTTTACACCTTAATAGATCATATGAACGCGCTTATTGGTCGTTAAGATTGAGTTTTGATAATAACAGCTTGCTAACAGATTCATATACGTTTATTGTAGGGTCTGTAACGCGATGTTAATCCACTTTTTTTGATCGATTCTTGATTCCATGATGTTCTACTTTGAGTCTAGTTTCCAGAAAGGTATAATACGTAATTTTTGGACGAGATTTGAATAGTTTTTATGATTTTATAAAATCGAGTGTCAAACCTGATGCGGGACGACGGATTCTGGTCCGTCTTCCCGACATCATAACCATTTTTAGACAAGTATAAATTGGTTGGTTCCACTTCTGGAAGTTAATATTTTGAGTTAGAAACCAAACCCAATTGGAATCGTTTAATTTGGCTGGGTAATGAATTTTATAAAAATAAAACCATTTTTTTGCGCAGCTGAAATAGCTGCACATACCTTTCTGTGTTAGAAGAATTTTTATGATTTTTGTGTCCACTAGAAAAATATAATAAAAATATTTTTATAAACTTAAAATATATATGTAACACTGGAAAAAATTTAATAATTTAATTTCATGGTTTTCCTATGTAATAAAATACATCTTTGCATGCTAAAATCTGCATGTTATATTCGTATTGATCAATAAGTTCGTTTTAGGCTTAACCGGTTGCTGCCCTTTCTCGCATCTTTCGGGGCTGTTATAATTGAAGTTCGTACTCCGTCATATTCTTAGGTATGTCACTTACAATATACTAAAATTTCACGGCCAATGGAGGTGTTTAGGTCGGTCAATCGATTTTAGTTCGAAAACTAGGGTTTATCGGGTGTAGGATTGGGAATTGTTGAGTTTGATGCGTTAAACGATCGGATGAACGACCGAATCAGTTTGTACAGCCCTAGGGGAGTTTAAGGGCTATGGGAAAATTATATTTTTGATGCACGGGGCTGTTAGGGTTAGTGCTTCGTCAATCGAGTCGGCGGTGCGTGAATTTTCGTTTAAACGTTAAAGTAAGAGTTGTAAAAAGAAACCGTCAACCCTATCAACTCGGGTGACATAATCTTGATGAATGAAAAGATTTAAAATGGAATTTGGTCCATTCGGGGCTGATTCATTTAACAAATGGTTTTAAGGTTTATTTCGCGCGCATTCGACTCGATTTGATTATCGTTGGGCCTTAGGCCAAGTTGTTGGGTCTTGGGCCAAGTTGTTGGGCCTTGGGCCAAAGTGTTGGGCTTTGGGCCAAGTGTTGGGCCTTGGGCCAAAATGTTGGGCCTTGGGCCAAGTTGTTGGGCCTTGGGCCAAAGTATTGGGCTTTGGGTCAAGTGGTTGGGCCTTGGGCCAAGTTGTTGGGCTTGAACGGCCCATTAGGCTAGAGTGTTCTTACTGTTTAGTTTAGTAACGCGTTGTGTATAATTTACAAGCCCTTGGTTGTGATTGTGCACTTAGGAATTTCCTAGCTCATTGCAGGTGTTCGGTTGATTAAGGTGAGTTCATGATGCCCTTTTTACTCTTTTACGTTTTGGGCTAGCATACACACCGAAATACAATTTTAAAGGATTTTACTCGTTACAGGGAATTGAATAGTTTTACATGGTCTCACTCATGATGGTGCATTTTGAAAGCTATATTTGAATTATTTTATATGCCTTAGGATATTTTAGACTCTTTCATGGTCTTGTGTCCTTAAGGTTACATACATTATTGATGGTCTAGACTCGAGGATGTTAGTAGACTTGGCAGTAATTGAATATGAGTAGACCTATTTGTGTTTGCATGCACTGATGTTACGTGTTGGGTTGTACGTGTGCTCGACCCTGATGTTATTACTTGGATGAGATGTTACGTGTTTGGGTTGTATGTGTGCTCGACCCTGATGTTATTACTTGGATGAGATGTTACGTGTTTGGGTTGTACGTGTGCTCGACCCTGATGTTATTATTTGGACGGTATTTATAGGGATATAAATATATGGATGTATATAGATGTCTAAGTACGAATACTTAGTGTTGATGATGGCCTAACTGTTCGTATCCCGTATTATATTTTAAACTCTTGGAATGTTTTATAATCCAGTTTTTATATTTAAACTCTTAGAATGTTTTAAAATCTCGTTTTTATATTTAAACTCTTGGAATGTTTTATAATCCAGTTTTTATATTTAAACTCTTGGAATGTTTTATAATCCAGATTTTATATTTAAACTCTTGGAATGTTTTATAATCCAGTTTTTATATTTAAACTCTTGGAATGTTTTATAATCCAGTTTTTATATTTAAACTCTTGGAATGTTTTATAATCCAGTTTTTATATTTAAACTATTGGAATGTTTTATAATCCAGTTTTTATATTTAAACTCTTGGAATGTTTTATAATCCAGTTTTTATATTTAAACTCTTGGAATGTTTTAAAATCTCGTTTTTATATTTAAACTCTTGGAATGTTTTATAATCTCGTTTTTATATTTAAACTCTTGGAATGTTTTATAATCCAGTTTTTATATTTAAACTCTTTGAATGTTTTATAATCTCGTATTTATATTTAAACTCTTTGAATGTTTTATAATCCAGTTTTTATATTTAGACTCTTGGAATGTTTTATAATCTCGTTTTTATATTTAAACTCTTGGAATGTTTTATAATCCCGTTTTGATATTTAAACTCTTGAAATGTTTTTAAACGAATTTATATAGGCTTGCTAGCATAAGGTAGGCCTTGGGATGTTAAATATATATATATATATATATATATATATATATGTATATACATTATTGCTTGGCCTATATTTGGCGATGTTGTAGTCGTTTCGACTACTGAATGTTGCGTATGCCTACCTTGTGTTGCATGCACCGAATGTTACGTGTTTGGGTTGTACGTTTGCTCGACCCTAAATGTTTGTAGTCGTCTTGACTACTGAATGTTGCGTATGCCTACCTTGTGTTGCATGCGCCGAATGTTACGTGTTTGGGTTGTACGTTTGCTCGACCCTGAATGTTTGTAGTCGTCTCGACTACTGAATGTTGCGTATGCCTACCTTGTGTTGCATGCGCCGAATGTTACGTGTTTGGGCTGTACGTTTGATCGACCCTGATGTTGAGCTGTGATCGGTTCAAATATATTACTTGGGGAAGACCCGGGGTGAGGAGGCCCGTATCATGTGTTGGATGTATGAACCGTGGTCGGGTCAAATATATTACTTGGGGAAGACCCGGGGTGAGGAGGCCCGTGTCACGTGTTTGGATGTTAAACCGCGACCGAGTCAAATATATTACTTGGGGATGACCCGGGGTGAGGAGGCTCGTGTTGCGTGATTTAGTTTTATTAGACTGTGACCGAGTCAAATATATTACTTGGGGATGACCCGGGGTGAGGAGGCTCGTGTTGCATGATTTTAACGGTTTTGTTAAACCGCGGCCGGGTCAAATATATTACTCGGGGAAGACCCGGGGTGAGGAGGCCCGTGCTGTGTGAAAAGATGTTTAATGTTTTATTCACTTATGATTTGGTTAAGAGAGGCTATTTATGATTTTATGGTCTCATGATTTTCCACTATATTTCATACTTATGGAATTTAAATTTTTAATGAATGTCGTTTATGAAAACTTGAACTCACTCAGCTCAAGCTGACTTTGTGTGTATGTTAGATTGACTTTCAGGTTAAGAAGTAGATGCTACCGCTTGGACGTGTTGGATGCCACTCAGGAGGTTGAAGGCATTTCTGGTCGAGGAATTCAAATAAAACAAATATTTTATTTACATTTGATTTTGGACACATGTACCCGTGTTTGGGATATTTAAATACTTACACTTTTTCCGCTGTTATTTACTCTGAACTTGTTTTAAATAAAACGAATCGATTGGTTTTAAATTTTTGTGAATTTGTGGACGTGATTACCAACTGTAGGATTCCCGGGATTCGGGGTCTTACAATAATGCAGAATATCCAAATCTTAACCTTGTGGTCGGATAATCTTATCACGCAAGAGAGGATCCAAGATTTGAATAAAAATAAAGAAAAAATTAAGTCGAATTTCTTTGCAAAATAAAATGAAAGATAAGCTGAATTTCTTTGCAAAATGAAAACATGCACACACAGCAATCTTTAAACTTTCTTGTTTCTTAAAGCAAATATTAACTAAGCTTCAAGATGTTAATCACTAGATTCGGCTGGATTTATGTTTATATCATATACTTTTCCTTACTTGTTTTTTTTAAAGGCCTACCAATGCATTAATGCAATTAATCACACAACCTTTTATGCTTACTTTTTACTGAATTTGGGACCAGATGATCAATGTATAATCATCTTCCCTTTTTGCTTCAAACACTCATTGTCTGAGGAGCAACATTTTTTTAATGTTTTTGACATTTTTGAATTTTTCCTGTTTTTGTCTTTTTCAAAATTTTCATATGTTTTTGGTTTTTCTAAAAAGTTCTCCCCCCTAAAAACAAAAACTGTATGAAAAATATTTACAAAACGAAAATTTGACTCTGATGTTCAAGATCACAAAGTATCCAATACACCTGTAATCTCGGTAACCCCCTTTTAAACACCGCCCAAAACTTTTAAACCATTTAGTTTTAATAAGTAGTTAAATCTTGACTTATCAAAAGCTTTGGTGAAAAGATCTTCCTTTTGTTCATCCGTGTGAATTTTGTCTACGGTAATCAACTTCTTTTCGTAACAATCACGAATGAAGTGATATATATGTTTAGTTTTAGAGTGGTTTACCGGATTCTTAGTTATCGAAATAGCTGCATTGTTATCTATGAAAATAGGGGTTGTAAGAAAATTCAAACCGTAGTCCCACATATATTGTTGTATCCAAAGAACCTGAGAGCAGCAACTGGAAGCAGCTACGTACTCAGCTTCACATGTAGACAACGAAACTGTGGTCTGTTTCTTGCATTGCCTGGTGACAAGTCGCCTGCCAAAGAACTGACACCCTGCCGTTGTAGATTTGGCATTCAGCTTACAGCTTCCATAATCAGAATCAAAATAAGCCCTTAACACAAACTCATCATCTTTTATATACCAGAGACCGAGCCCGGACATCCCTTGAGATATCGTAGTATTCTTTTGACGGTCATTGTGACATTTGAGCCAAAACAAGATACACCTCGGTACGTATTTATCGATTAAGCAAATAAACGCCTTTTGCGTAACAAACGAACGATTAACCGAACGGGTTGGGTTATGACCTAGAAATGGGGGGCCATATATAAGTGATATACGCTTAATATAAGCTAAAATATTAGTAATATGGCCTTAGTTTGATAGCAAACAAGTTAAACGAAAACATGCTCGTTTAACTACCCGCTATATATTTAAACGCGAAAGATAGTTACAAACCAAGCATTGTATCATCCGTTAAGCCGAAAAAGACTTACCAAACACTTAATTGAATGTTTTAAGCGATCCGTGAAAATATTTTCTATTTTTACAAACATATAGTATGCTTTTAAAATTTTACACAAAACTAGCCGAAAAACACTCGTTTTCGCACTGTTTGACGCACCCGATAAGTTTTTCGCGCCAAAAACCGAACCCGAACTAAATTTGGACTGGGATTCTCATGTCTGGGCATTTAGAATTGGTTATTTGGGCCAAAATGGGCCCAAGGCGGCCCAAGCAACCCTCCGGCCGCAATATTGGAACCCCCCCCCCCCTTTTTGATTTCTTTCACATATAAACTAGATCAAGGATATTTTTGCAAAGTCATCCACAAGAAAATTCTAGAAAAACCTTTCTTCATCAGGAAACCCTTCAAACCCTAAGGTAAACAACTTAAATAAGCTACTTTTACACTTGTTTAACCTTGATTAATACCATATAAATATGTTTAATTACCAAAAATCATTCCTAACCATGTAAAAATCCTAAAAATGGTCCATAAACATGTTTTGATCATACACATGGTTAGGAACCTGGTTTGATAGTCTTTTTTGGCCATAAACACGGATTAAAGGGTTGAAACGGCATTTTTACGGTTCAAAAGTCCGTTTTTCTGCACTAGGCGAAACCCTAAGTTAAGGGCTGTTATGTTGATGAAAAATTACTTGGCTTGTGATATAGGACTTGTATCTAGTCTACATAGGAGCACAAGATCTTGAAACCTTGAATAGAAAGGCAAAAACGAGCCAAAACCGCTAAGGTAATGCCGAAACACTCGCTTACGGGCTGTTGAGGTTAAGGTTGTGATGTGCATATTATTAGGTCTTTAAATTTTGCAGAGACATCAGGGACCATGTCATTGAGTCCTTGTTCAAATTTGGTAATGTTTTGACCATCCGAGAATTATTGGTGAATTTATTACCGAATTGGGACGTTTAATGGGGAAAAATAGTTAAAATGGTTCAAAAATTATGAAATTTTTCTAGGAACTCAGATTTAATGTATTTTGATAAATTTGAATTTTGGGAACATTTTGAGATGTCTAAGGGTGTTTTGTGCATATGCGTTCATGTGAATTTTTATAGCCGAATTTCGGCCGAAAATAATATTGCACGAGCTTTTTACATTCTAGAATTGATACAGGTTGTTTTGGGACATAATTTGAGTATTCAGGAATTTTTGTGGAATTTTTGGAAATTGTTTGGGATAAACGGACGATTTTCAGGCGAAATATAGCTGATAAAATGAATTTTTATAAATTAATAAATAAGTAAATAATTCCAGAAATATTTTTATTAAAATCTGCATATTTTAATTAATAAGTGGCTAAATTTTAATAATTTAATGATTAATGGTTAATTAATTATGCTAATTTGAAGATTAAACAAATTCAGTTATTATAAAAACTGGCAAGTTCGCGACTAACGAACCTGCGGGAATATCAAAACACCAAGAGTGATCAAAAATCATATTTTCGGATTAATTAAGTAAAAACGAACTTTTCTATGTGAAACCTGGACAATCCGGATAAGTTGTGCGCGTTTCTTCTCAAATCAAACTTAATAAACGGAAACGGGCCCCGTAGCTAATCCGGGACCCCAGTATGTGATCCTTCTTTATAACTTAATCATTTTATTAACCAATACATTTACCCAAGCTTATTTCCCCATAACTGTTGGTTTTCTAAACGCGTAAACGAACAACTTGGCCAAGCTGGGAAAACGGGAATCTGAGACAAGTTTGGTTTTAAGTATTAGACATTGAACAACATCACAACCTAAGCCTATTGCCACTTTCTGGGCATTCCAGCTGTACCCAGTTTTTATACAGCCCAGTTTAGTATTGAGATTATAAAAATATTAAAATATTAATATTATTATAATATTGATTATAGGGAACCGTGATTACAAGTTACACAAACCTTGAACCGACGTGCTACTGATTATCTACTAAACAGTGAGTTTCATGACCCCACTTCTAAACTGTTTTACAAACTTTTGGGGTGAAAATCATGTTTAATTACATATACATACCTGAAACATGTATTGATGTGAATTATCTAAGTGCTAACACACGAAAGTCCCCACTAACACAGTGATTAGCTTCGAGCCGGTGGCTTGTGAATAGTACTATTGGTTTGACAAACCCAAACGGAGCCGGCATGTGTCCATGAGACTTTACCCCGTTTGCACATGACCATAATTATACAACACGCCATATAGTGTTAGACATAGCTACTTGGGGCATATTGTGGGCGGAAAGGGGGCCACGGTGGTTGATTGGGCGTGGGAAATGGATGCACGCAGCACAAATAGTCAAGGCTAAGCAAGGGTGCTAGTAGTAAGATCGTATAGTTAACGAACTAGTTTTGTTTGTAACACCTAGACTGTGAAAAAGGATAGAACAATGAATTGTAATACAATGTAAATTAGTTTGTAATGTTTCTTTATAAACAATGTTGTTGATACCAGAGGTGTCTGTTACATTCCCGTTTTACGCTTCCGCATTGTGCTAGTTGGGGTGTGACAATCATGAGATGTGAAACCTTCGGATTTGACTGATATCGGGCACACAAAAAAGTAGCAAACATGATGTTTGGCCGAGAAGCAGTCAAATACATCAATGAGCCAATCATGGATCGGTATAAGGTTTGGTCAACCTTCTCCCCATTGGGATCAGGACCGATACCATGATTCAATGGTAGAGGAGTGTTAATTGCCGACGCATCAGACATGTTGAACTTGGTCAAACCGTCATTAACATAATTTGTCTGATGGATAAAGATACCATCGGACAACTGTTTGACTTGAAGTCCAAGTAAGACCTTCATCTCCCCCATTGCACTCATTTCAAATTTCTTTTTCATGACTTCTTCAAACTGCTTGCATATATCGTCATTCGTTGATCCAAAGATTATGTCATCGACGTAAATCTGCACGATCAGTAGATGTCCATCAACAAGCTTAGTGAAAAGTGTACAATCGACGGTTCCTCTGATAAATCCGTTGTCCAATAGATGTTGGGAAAAAGTCTCATACCAAGCTCTCGGGGCTTGATGGAGACCATAGAGGGATTTATCAAGTAGATACACTTTGTCTTTGTGGATTAGATCGACAAACCCCTGTGGTTGTCCCACGTAGACTTCTTCACCAATCTTCCCGTTAAGGAACGCTGATTTCACATCCAACTGATAAACCTTAAAGCCTTTCCAAGAAGCAAATGCTAGATAGATCCGAATTGCTTCTAGCCTTGCAACTGGTGCATACACCTCATTGTAGTCGATACCTTCTCTCTGATTGAATGCTAACACAACTAATCTTGCCTTGTTTCTTACAATAATCTCATTTTCATCCCTTTTGCACTTGAACACCCACTTGGTGTTAGTCTGCTATTTATCTTCAGGTAAATCCACCAATTTCCAGACCCCAAGCTTTTCAAACTGCATAAGCTCATCTTGCATAACATTCACCCAGCTTTCTTCTGTTAGGGCCTCTTTATACGTCTTTGGTTCTACCTGAGAAATAAACATTTAAATGAGAACTAATTCTGTAAAGGAGAAACACGAGAGTAGAAACATTGTAGATTCTGTTCGGTTTGACTTCACGTTTGCACCCCAGCATTTAAATTTCCAACTATATTCTCCTCGGGATGGTAGGATAAAGTTCTCGGCACTACCTCTGTAGGTACTAACACTTCAGTTTGGAGATTGTAATCACGCACTTCAGAAGCAATAGTGGATGGAGAAATAGCTTCAATTATCTCCTCATCTGAATCACCATCGTCATAAAAAACTGGAATAGCTTCTGGAACATCATCGGATTGAACATTGTCAGGAACATTTTGAGGAACATACGCAGGTTCTTCAGGCATAGTCACTTGATTTTCCGACAAATGTTGATTATAAATCATTGTCAAAGTTTCTTCGGATAAATCTTCCTCAGGGAGTTGGAAACTCTCACAAAGACTATCATAACCGAACATCCTTGAATCTCCTGGTCGTTGCATGGTAGAAGTGTACCGTTGGCAGTCGACATTTTGAACGTGAATAATTTTGTTGAGGCTAGGGATGTAGACACGTCTGAGTGGACTAGCATACCCCACAAAGAAGCCTTCAATAGATTTGGGACTAAATTTTCCACTTGGGTCAAGAACGCTACACGTTGATCTAAATGGTTCAAGCCACTTCAAATTTGGTTTTCGATGATTAAGTAACTCGAAACATGTCTTGCCAAATTTCTTTACTGTAAGGACCCGGTTGAGTGTAAAACAAGCTGCTGCCACTGCTTCTGACCAAAAATTAATTGGTAATTTTGAATCGGAAAGCATAGTTCGAGCTATTTCAATCAGGGTGCGATTCTTTCGTTCAGCGACCCCATTTTTTTGTGGAGTGTAAGGTGCACTGAATTCATGAAGAATCCCTCGGTCATTACAGTACTCAAGCATCCTGTTATTCTTGAACTCCGTCCCATTGTCACTTCTTATTAGCTGGATAAGTAGATTATAAAGATTCTCCAGCTTCTTGAATAAGATCATGAGGGAATCATATGTCTCATCTTTTGATTCCAAAAACATCACCCATGAAAATCTTGAATAGTCATCAGTAACCACAAGACAGTAAAGTTCTCCTGTGATACTTTTAACATTCACCAGACCAAATAGATCCTATGAATACGTTCAAAAGGTAGATTGATGGAGTTGACAAGTTTCTTTGGATGAGATTTCTTCGTTTGCTTTCCCTTCTTACAATCCAAGCATTCTTCACTTAACTGAAGGTTCCTCAAGTTAACTCCTTCTACTAGATTCTTGTGAACCAGATGGTTCATTTTCCTCAAACTGATATGTTCCATCCTCCGATGCCATAAAATGGATTCCCGTTCAGATGCTCTTGAGATGAAACACCGAGCAGACCCAGAAGAAGTTGATGCAGTGCTCATATTCATGACGTAAAGATCATTCACTCGAGTAGCATGCATAATGATCCACTCTTCAGGTATTTTGAAGCCCGGTTTCAAAATCCAACACTCTCGGTCCGTAAAATGTGTAGAGAATTGTTTATCACAAATCTGTGATATGCTAAGCAGATTATTCTCCAACTCCGAAATGTAGTTGACATTCTCGAATGTAACCTTTCCATTGGTTAATGTGCCCTCACCAACAATCTGTCCACCTTGGTTTCCAGCAAAGCCGACATACCCTCCTCTTATTGATTTGACATCATTCAGCAAGTAGAAAGTACCTGTCATGTGCCTAGAGGCTCCACTATCCATTATCCAACGAGAATCATGGGATCTTGGAAGCCCCTGCACATACAGTTAACGAGTTAGTGAAACAAGGAAACCCAAGCCTTCTTGGTCTTGGGTTGTTTGTCGAATCGGCAAGAAATGAGCGCTCTTGGTCAATCTATCAACGATTACCCAAATGGTGTCATAACTACCCCTAGGAGTACGAGGCAGTTTAGTCACAAAATCCATCGTAAGATGCTCCCATTTCCACTCAAGTATTTCCAATGGTTGAAGTTTCCCGAACGACTTCTGGTGCTCGACCTTAAGTTGTAGACACGTCAAACACTTACTCACATACTGAGCCACCTCAAACTTCATCGCAGGCCACCAATAATTCTTTTTCAGGTCTTGGTACATCATGGTCGCGCCCGGATGAATGGAATAGCGCGACTTGTGTGCTTCATCCAAAATTTTACCTCTGAATCCCCCATACCTTGGTACCCATAAACGCCCATCCTTATACTTCACCCCATCACCGACATCTTCCAACAACTTTTTCTGACCCCAAATACATTCTGACATAATCCATTCCACCTGCAAAGCTTCATTTTGGACGTTGGCTATTTTCTTTATAATATCGGGTTTAAGAATAAGTTGATAAGATTTCACCCGAATAGGTTTCGGTCTCTCCTTCCGGCTCAACGCGTCGGCCACCACGTTGGCCTTACCGGGATGGTACATAATCTCCAGGTCATAATCCTTAATCAATTCCAACCATCGACGCTGTCGCATATTCAGTCCCTTTTGTTCAAAGAAATACTTTAAGCTCTTATGATCGGTATAGATAACTTAAGGAACACCGTACAAATAATGCCTCCACAACTTAAGCGCAAACACAACCGCCGCCAGCTCCAAGTTGTGAGTAGGATAATTCGCCTCATGAGACTTCAACTGCCGTGAGGCATAAGCGATGACTCGGCCTCGCTGCATCAGAACACACCCAAGTCCCTGGTAAGAGGCATCAGAATAAACCACTAAATCATCGGTGCCATCGGATAAGGCTGGAATCGGGGCATGCGTCAACCTGTTCTTCAATTCGAGAAAAGCCTCCTCCTGCTCAATACCCCAAAAGAACTTAACGCTCTTCTTAGTCAACTTGGTCAATGATGAAGCAATTTTAGAAAAGTCGGGAATGAAGCGGCGGTAATACCGCGCCAAGCTCAGAAAGCTACGAATTTCGGATGGAGACTTAGGAGATTCCCATTCTTTTACGGCTTCCACCTTTGCAGGGTCAACCAAAATACCACTCGGGTTAATAACATGACCCAAGAACTGAACCTCACGTAACCAAAAGGAGCACTTAGAAAATTTCGCATACAATTTGTTCTTTGGCAGAGCTTCCAAAACTTCCGTAAGATGACCAGCGTGATCGGATTCACTTTTGGAACACACAAGAATGTCGTCGATGAACACAATAACCGAGCGATCGAGCATCGGCCTACACACCCGGGTCATAAGATCCATGAACGCAGCCGGTGCGTTGGTCAAACCGAAAGACATCACGAGAAATTCGTAGTGCCCATAACGAGTGCGAAAGGCAGTCATAGGAATATCCTCTTCCCAAATTTTCAACTGATGATACCCGGACCGAAGGTCGATCTTCGAGAACCAACTAGCTTCTAGGATCTGATCAAATAAGTCGTCGATCCTTGGGAGAGGGTACTGATTTTTAAGTGTGAGCTTATTCAATTCACGGTAGTCAATGCACATTCGCATGCTACCGTCCTTCTTTTTAACGAACAGGACCGGGCACCCCAAGGTGAGATGCTCGGTCGAATGAAGCCGTTGTCGAGCAAGTCTTCTAACTGGGCCATAAGTTCTTTCATCTCATTCGGTGCTAGACGATAAGGGGCTCGAGCAACGGGTTTTGCGCCCGGCACAAGATCTATCTGGAACTCGATCTCGCGGTCCAGCGGCACATCTGACAAATCATCTGGAAATACATCCGGGAAATCCCGAATGATAGGAACATCACCGACGGTAGCCCTACACACTAAAACGGATTTTCCTACGGCGACCTCAACCTCAAACACATCGACTACACGCTCGGGTGATTTATTCAACGAGGAACAGAAAGCGGTAGACACAAAACTTCTACTGGCGCCCGAATCAAATATGACTGATGCCTGTAATTCATCAAGTAGAAAGGTATCTGGGATAACATTACACTCCTACTTAGCTAAACAGTTGCACATACATTCTTGAAGTAGCGTGGAAGTTAAGCGGTCAAGTACCAAGGAACCCAGAGTGACAGCATGCTACGCCTCAGCTAAACAATTACGCGCAAAGCATTCGAGAGGATGGGAAACAAATAGGAGAATTTAGGGAATAAGATGAACTTTAACGCTACGACTCGAGAGTTAGCCAAATCCTATCCCTACAAAGACGGAACCCTAACATAGTCAGACACAAGTGGTATTTAAAACATGGAAGGTAAGGGTAAACTGCTAATAACGTTGATCAAGTGTTATTAGTCGTTTACTTCACCGGCCCGTCCTAAGCACCCCCTGCCCCTAACCACATTAGCATTCTATCTAACACTTAAACAGTTAATCACATACTGGAAACGTTAAAATTCAAAGGAATGACTAAACAATTTAAAGTTACCTCTTGGCGTGCAGCTACTCGCGGTGGGCATACTAGTCTCTTTTCGTACAGTTCGAGTCCAAGCATTCGAGGATGCTCGGATCCCTCGAACCATGGCTCTGATACCAACTTGTAAGGCCCTGAACCCCGGGAACCTCACAGTTGGTATTCATTCAAAACACTCGTAAAAAAATTTAAACTTAAAAACAATTCATTTCATTAAAATAACCATCTTAGAGTATATTTCAGCGGAAAACATAAATAATAAAATAAGTTCCCAAAATTCCGGGAATATTGCCCAAAATCAATTCAATTATATTTATAAAACTTTTTAATTTAAAATGTTAAAAAATAAAATATTCCATCCACGTATGCCCTTCACTGTCCAAGTAGCTTCGTGCACGTCCAAGCGATAAGGCATCTTCTTCCTAACCTGAAACTCACACTAACATGCACACAAAGTCAGCTTGAGCTGAGTGAGTTCAAGTTTTGAATAAATAACATCAGTAAATAATAATCATGATAGTCATTTCAAAAGTTTTAAAGTAAAAAGAATACATCAGTTAAACCATCATCATTGATAAATAATCATTTTCATACATATATATATACACATACACACACATATATATATATAAACATCCTTATAAGTACATCCCTATATATATATAACATCCAAGTAATAACTTCAGGGTCGAGCAAACGTACAACCCAAACACGTAACATCAGGGTCGAGCAAACATACAACCCAAACACGTAACATCTCATCAACGCATGCAAACACAAAGTAGACATACATAACATCAGTAGTCGATACGACTACAACATCACCAAATATAGGCCATACAATAATTATATATATATATATATATATATATATATATATATATATATATACACACACACGTACTATAACATTCCAAGGCCAACTATATACTAGCAAGCCTATATAAAATAGTTTAAACGTTTCATCAGGAAAAATCATTTAGGTGTGCATGCTAGCCCAAAACATAAAAGATTAAAAAGGGGGTATCATAAACTCACCAGACACAAGACACGGATTCACAACGAGCTAGAGAATCCCTAAGTAATCAAAAAACTCAAACACCTGTCGGTTTACATTCAGTTAATACTAATGACATCAATATGACTCGTTTATCCCACGAGACATTCTAACATGGTTCGAGTTACCTAAACCCTCGACCTCATCAAACTTAATCACAACAGACCCTGAGGTCTCACATTCACCAAAACAACCCTTAGGTACTCCCGGGAATAAAGAATTCCCAATTTACCCCCGTAAGCACTAGGTGATACCAATACGCGTGTTTAAGAGTCGTTTAGGCCGTTAACATCCAACTCAGCCCCGTGTGGACCCATTATGATAAAATCACAGCCAACAAGTCCACACGACGCTACAAGAGTCAATTGGGTCGGTAATTCGCAAGTACGACGCACCAATTACTCAATAAACGCAATTGCGCGTTGTACCGACCCGTTGGAGTAACCGACAACCAATTCAGCCCCATAACTTATAAAACTAATTTTGCAACAGCCCATACATCAAACCAAATGTCCCCGAGCTGAATTAGTCATTAATCACATCAACACTCGCGTTAAACGCATCAATCTACAATTCTAGTCAACCGAACACTAACAATCTAACTACAACTAGTTGACCAATCTAACGAACACCAATGAACATGATTTTTAGGTATGATATACGGGACATACCTAGGAAGATTGTGGTACAAAAACTCACGTCAAACAGCCTCGACAAGAACACAATTGAACATCCACCGGTTAAGCCTAAAACAAACCTATCGATCAATAACAAGTAGAACGTGCAGATTTTAGCATTCGAAGGTGCATTTAATTACATAGGATAACCTTTGAAATAAATTATTAAATTTTTACCAGACTTTAATAAATTTCTTAGTTTTATAAAAATATTTTTATTATATTTTTCTAGTGGACACAAAAATTATAAAAATTCCTCCAACACAGCAAGATACATGCAGTTAGTTCAGTGCGCAACAAAATGGTTTTATGTTTATAAAATTCATTACCGAACCAAATTAAATGATTCCAATTGGGTTTGATTCTTAACTCAAAATATTAAGTTCTAAAAGTAGAACCAACTAATTTGGACTTGTTGAAAAAGAGTTATGATGTCGGGAAGACAGAAGAGAGTCCAGCATTCCGCATCAGCTTTGACACTCGATTTCATAAATTCATAAAAACCATTCAAATCTCGTCCAAAAATTACATATTATACCTTTCTGGAAACTAGACTCAAATTAGAACATCATGGAATCAAGAATCGATCAAAAACAGTGGATTATCATAGCGTTACAGACCCTACAATAAACGTATACGAATCTGTCAGCAAACTGTTATCATCAAAACTCAACCCTAACGTGTTCGATAACGGGTTTAATGGTGAAAAAGACTTGCATGGACGATAGACTAACCTTTAATTGAAGTTTTACGCTCAAGAATTGGCCGGAAACAAAGAAAAATCGCAGGGGGGGGTTCTCTTGGCCAATCGGCTGTGCCTAATGGTGCTAGGGTTAGGATTTTTATTTTTTTTATGATATAACAAATTGTTACACACTAACCCTCAAAGTTTAAGGGATATGGCAACTTGGAAGAAAAGGTTAGATAACTTAATGTACCGGGAAGATGGTCGGGTCAACGAAAGATGCCAGATAACTCCCAAGAAATATACATACTCTACATGCAAGAAATCTTTAAACCGAAAAAAAAATTAGCGGGCGTTACATCTGGTGGTTTGACAACATTTTTAACCACCCAGTTTTAACCTGCGGCTTGCCTTTTGTTAAAAAACGATGTTTGAATTGATTTTGAAATTGTTGGTTTTGAAACATCATTTTTAATTTTCTTTTCATCATCAACTTTAACAGTCTCAACACGTTTTAAGATTTTTACATTTTATGAAATAAGCATCCGTTCTTCTCACTTACATAGCCCAAACCAGGTTTGTTGGTCACACTTTTTCAAGGAGGAATGTGATCTTGTTTGTATCGATTAGGACAAGCATAAAATACGTGCCCAACATCATTGCAATTAAAACGTCTCTTATCAATGAATTTTTTGATATGAGATGTCGTTTTGACCTGATCACTTTCTGCTTTCAAACGATAAAACTCATCATTTGATTGGTTTCTGAATATTGCTTCCTTTTCAGATTAAGAATTTTTGCCATGCACAAACTTAATCTTTTTCTCTTGAAGTTGATGAGATTTGTTATAAAAACTTGTTTTTGCAAATCTCTTTGATTCAACAACTTCACTTTCTTTATTACCCAACCCCTCAGTAACTGTTTCCTAAGTCAAAACTGATTCTGCCATTTTTACACCAGTTGACTGATCACAACCTGAACTCTCATTCTCAATCTCATTCTTTTCAGACTTATCATCAGCAAGCTTTGAATTATCATGATGTGAAGTATTAATTTCCCCATTCTGTGCCTTTTTAAATCCATTTGGTTTCTTTGGATCATAAGCATTCCACGTTAATGGAGACACAACATGATAATTTTCTTTTATATTCTCATTCTCATTATCCTTATGAATTGTTTCAGGGATAATGTGATCAAGAAGATAAGATGATGAAGCATAGCTTACTAATTTCAAGTTCACTCTTTCCATCTCAATCTTGAGTGTTTGAAGCTCAGGTTTGAGAGCATCATTCTTGTCTATGTATCTGTTAATGGCAATTTGTTTGTCTTCAACCATGTGTTTTAACATTGAAATGGTTTTCTGATCTTGTATAATTCTTTCGCATAAATTCTTTTCACACGATTGAAGTTTCAAATATGCCTCATTAACAACATTTAGATCAAACAAATATTTGTCATAGTGTCTTTTTAACTCCTTAATTTCAGGAGTCTTAAAGTCACATTCATCACAAGGCAATTCACATTTTTCACATAAATTAGAGTTTAGAGTTACCTCATTTGCCATGAATGCTTGTTCAGTTGGTTTATTACTTGAAATTTCTGAATCTTCATCAGTGATCTCCTTTATCACACCTTCAACAAGCTTTTCCTCAATAGTTGCAGATTCCTTTGATTTGTCTTCTGGAAGTTCCTCATTAGTAGGTTTCTTTACCTTCGATGATTCTCCCTTTGGAAGGTGATATATTGCCTGCTTGTAGTAATCTCGTCCAAAAGGATTTGCAGTATTATCGTCCACACTTTTGCTAGTGCATTCCCTCTTGAAATGTCCTTTCTCTTTGCAACAAAATCATCTTACTTTAAACTTATCAAATTCCAATTTTGATGTTGTACCATCAAGCACATTCCTTCCAGTGATTTCTTTAAATCTCTAAGCTCGTCTTATCACACTTGCCATGCACCACCTTATATCAATCATTTCCATTTCCTCTGGATCGATCTGATCATAGTCTTCTTTGGTCATATTGTAATTTCCAATACGACCCGCAACTAAGCACTCATAAGATTCTAGAACATATCTCAAAAAGGACATGTGTTCCTTGACAGTGTCAGTGGTCATGTTTCCTGTATTCTTCAGGTTCACATCAATGTTACATTTTATCACATCAGAATCTTGTTGACTTGAAACTGGTATAGTTCCTGAATAACTACTAGATACAGTGGAGTAGCAGTAGTATTCACACTTATAACAAATGCTTGATTAGATTGCTCAGCACAAAATGCAGTAGGAATCTTGGGATTTGAAGAAACACTAGATTGAGATCCCTTGTAATATAATCCCACATCTTGTGATACGGCTGTGGATTTCATATTTTGTTTCTTTCTCAGCTCCAAGTCATGAGCTTCAAGTTTCTCGATAAAACTTGCAAGATTCAGACGAGCATAAGCAATGGGGTTTGATTGTTGAATCAAGATAAAAGTACCCCATTCTTCAGGTAAAGCATCTGCAAGCTTATCTATGTACTCATACTCTGGCTTGTCAATCTTCAGCCTCTTCATTTTATTCACAAGATAGCAAAATCTCTCAATCAACTGTTCAAAAGACTCACCCTTAACTTGAGTAAATATGTCGAATACTTTCTTCAGCAATGCTATTTTACTATTTCTTATGTCAGGGTTTCCAAGATCTTTGTTCAATAATGCCTGCCATATTGAATAACAAGAACCATTGTGCTGCAATAGTTGAAAGATCTCAGCTTTGATGGCTTGTTGAAAGAGATTTAACATCTTCTTCTCTTTTAGCAACAACTCCTTATCTGCATCAGCAATTTGAGATAATATGTAATTTTCCCCATTCTCACTCTTGGGAATTATGTATTCTTCCTCCATGGTAGTCCATGTTTCGTAGTTCAAGGCTTGAACATACGTCTCAAATTTGTCAGCCCACGAAGGATAATCTTCCATTCTGAGTAGCTTAGGAGGTTTGTTGGAAGTTCCCATTTCATTTTCCAAATTGATGTTCTAAAGTAGGATAGACGGTTGTGACACGAACGCACTTAGGTTTTCCATTTTGGTCTAAGTCAACGGATATGTTTCTGGTCAAATATGGTCAACGTATAAGAGAAGGGTCAAAGATGGTCAACATATTAGTACTAAAACAGCGTATATCTAGTCAACGTATAAGATATGTGGCGTATATGTTATACGCCGTATATGTTATATGGGATTAACATATACATTGTTAATACATATACGGTGAAAAACTCTTTTTGGTAATTTTGGAATTTGAAGGTGCCAATGATGTAGGAATTGAATGAAATTTTTAAGGAATTGACACGGATGTATAAGAAATGTATTGTGAAAGTTTGGAGAACTTTTGACGGTGGAATTTGAATGTAAAGAGAAAATCCTTAAAAACTTGAAGTGTTAAAGCCAGTAACGAGCCATAAAGCTCTGATACCACTTGTAGGAACGTGTTTGTGTCATGAACAAGACGTAGATCGATATCTATAATCAACGTGAAAGTGCAGAATCCCTAAACGTGATCGAAAACAAAAAGGGTCTTCATTATCTTCTCTCTATTTCTCATATATCTCAAAGTTTACAATAAGATATGACAAATATCAGTACATATACGTTCTGGACCAAAGAGTTATGAAAACGTATGTCAAAATCACTATTTATTGGGTGGTTGGAGCATTTCTGGCGTATAAGTCATCAACCAGTTCATAAGTCGGGCGTATATGTTTTCCCCGTATATGTTTTCAGTGTATAACATATACGGCGTATATGTTATACCCCAGAAAACCAGAAAATTATTTTGCGCATAACTTATTCGTTATAGCTCCGTTTTACATGCCGTTTTTTCCCACATTCTAGTATTCAAATTCTTCATCACCCTATATAATAATATCTTCATTTATACTCCATCTAAAATGCACTCCAATTTATCTTCTTTAAGCTCAACTCACCTTCATTTGACAAAGAAGAAAGCAATAGACATATGCACTAACATGATTTGCATATAACAAAAAGGATTCGCATTAAATTCGTTCTCTCATTAAACAATTCGCATGGGGAGTATTCGCATGGGATGCGAATGGAATTGAGTCGCATGAAAGGAGTTGCCTGAAAACGGGTAGCCTAGGAAAGGATTCGCGCGAATTGTTTTCAATCGTGTAGGATGTGGTTTAATTGAGTCCCACGAAACGAGTCGCACATCATGCGATTCGAGCCATGCCAGTCGTTCTTAGTTGGTTTGACCCCTTTTCATATGTTCAGATCTTTTCAGCCTCTTGTTTGGCTCGGGTCTCGAGGTTTCGGATGCTTGGAGCTTGGATCGAGTTTGCACCTTTGCCCACCGGAGTCGTATTCCACCTTTGCTGGAACTCGAACCCAACGCCCAACTTGGCCGGTAATGGACCAGGGACAGTTTGGGGTCCACTTTAGGTTCGGTCCGGTCCGAGCAAAACCATCACCGTTCGAATCTCGGCTCACTCGAATTGAGCTTATCTTTACCTATGTATATCATGTTGATTTGCTTGAACCGAACCTATTAGCATTCCTATGTATACATAGATTTACATAAACATTTGTTCAATCGTCTTTAGCTCAAAGTTCATATCTTTCACACTTGGTTCATTTAAGGGTTATTTGTGTCGGTTTGGTTCGGCTCATTTCATTACTAAGTTCAAAACCTGTTATTTGTTGCTAATAGCTTATATCAACAAGAACAAGATGATGGTGGTGATGAAAAAGATAAACTTTGATTTTTTGACTTACTTTGAAGATTTGGATAGATTAGATCTTGGATATTTGGAACTAAATGGTTTTGTTAGATCTTGGATAGGAATGGAAGGATGAAATATGTGTATGGGTGTGTTTTGGTGATTGGGAAATGATGATGAAATGATGAAGATAAGGATGAGGGTTAGGGTTTTAGGGGTTGAAATAGGAAAAACCTAAAGGCTTTTAGGTCCATATTTACTTTTAAGTCCAATAATCATTTTAAATCCTTTCCTTTTCTATTGTTATTTAATAAAATTAAATATCATACACGACACAAGTTTAAATTAGACCTGTATTATTTATTTAAATAAAACCTTAAACGAGGATGTTACAAGTCTTCCCTCCTTAAATAGGTTTCATCCCCGAAACCTATCTATTACGTAAATGACTGCGGGTAGAACTTTTGCATTTCTTCCTCTGCTTCCCACGTTCCGTCAAATCCCTTACGGTGCTTCCCAATCACCTTTACTAATGGAATGACCTTTTGATGAAGCTGCTTGTCCTTTATGTCAACGATTTCGATTGGCTGCTCGATGTAATTCAATCGTTCATCTACCTCTATGTCCATTAATGGAAAGTGACACGTGTCGTCGACGAGACATTTCCTTATCTAAGAAACATGAAAGGTAGAGTGAAACTTCTTCCAACTCGGGTAGATCGAGCTTATACGTCACCTCTCCTACACGAGCTATGATCTTAAACAGTCCAATATACCTTAGACTCAGCTTCCCACTCTTCCTAAAACGAATGATACCTTTCCAAGGCAAGATCTTAAGCATCACATTGTCGCCAACGTTAAACTCGATAGGTCGTCGTCGCTTATTGGCATAAGACTTTTGACGGTCATGAGCAGCTTTCATCCTTGCGTTGATTTGATCAAACCTCGAGGAGGTTTCTTGCACAACTTCCAAACTACCAATCCTTTTCTGACCAATCTCTTCCCAGCATATGGGAGTTCTACAACGTCTACCATACAACATTTCGAATGGAGGCATACCAACACTCGAATGGTAGCTGTTGTCGTAAGAGAGTTCTGCTAAGTGAAGATGATCATCCCAACTTCCTCCAAAATCTAACATGCATGCACGTAGCATACCCTCAAGGGTTTGGATAGTCCGCTCAGACTGCCCATCTGTTTAAGGATGTTACGCCGTGCTGATGTTTAATCTCATTCCCATTGCTTCATGGAACCTCTTATGAAATCGGGAAGTGAAACGGGTATCTCTATCGGATACGATCGACAATGGCACTCCATGCTTTGTTACCACTTCTTTAATGAACACATTCGCTAATGTTTCTGATGAGATGGCCTCTCATATAGGCAGAAAGTGAGCACTCTTAGTCAAACGGTCCACAATCACACGGATTGTATCATGATTCTTAGCTGTAGCGGTAGCTTGGTTATGAAATCCATGGTGATGTGTTCCCATTTCCACTCGGGTGTTTCCAAAGGCTGCATCTTCGCATACGGTTTCTGGTGTTTTGCTTTAACTTGTAAGCAAGTCAAGCACTTGTTGACATAATCACCAACTTCATTTTTTTCATACCTGGCCACCAAAAGTCTTTCTTCAAGTCTTTTTACATCTTATTGGATCCTGGAAGAATTGAATATCGAGATTTATGAGCCTCGTCTAGGATTCAACTCCGTGGAATCCACATTCGATTGAATCTGATCTTTACGCCTTGTATATTATCAATCAACTCAGTCTGTTGCCCATAGATCCTCTCTTTCTTCATTAACCCTTCATCTGCAAGTACTTCTGTCCGAACCTTGCTGATTTCTGTAAAGAGATCTGAGTCGACAATCGGCTTTTAAGACTTCACGGTCGCTATCATTTTTCCGTTCTTCCGGCTCAAGGCATCAGCAACCACATTAACCTTTTCCGGGTGACACTTGATATCACAATCATAGTCTTTAATCAACTCCAACCATCTCCTTTTTCTCATATTCAACTCTTTCTGCTCGAAGAAGTATTTCAACCTCTTGTGATCCGTATAGATGGTAGACTTAGTACCATACAAGTAAGCATGCACTACAGCTGCTAACTCCAGATAATGCGTTGGGTGTGTACTTTCATGAACTTTCAACTGTCTAAGCTTCCTAGCTTACCATTTTATCTTTCTTACTCTCGATATCACTGTCACCAAGTGGTGTTCATGAGTGTTTGCTTCTCAAGGTAGCTTGTCCATGAAGCCCTCGATGATATGCTCTTGTCATGACTTAACAAGTCTCATCTCATGTTGATACATAATATTTTAAATCTACAGTTTATTTTAACTTATCCAGTCGCGCCTCACATGACTGTCATCCACACAAGCATTCATAACGTAATTCAATCCATAACATCATATAGTCTAAATTTAAATTTAAACAATACACATAAAATTCTTAATAATCATACATGACTTTAAAACTTAAACTAAATAGCTCGTTCTTCTTGAATGCTCCTTCTTGTAACTTTTTCCATAGACAGGTAACTCTAAGTCTGCACCTTCTGTCCTGCTTCTACCCCTCCTGCTCTAGGCTTCTTGCATTCATAAGCCTTGTGAACAGCAACTCCATAATTGAAACATTTATGGTCGTTCTTGCATTCCCAATAGAAGTGCCCCATCTTCTCGCATCTTTAACATGCCTTCGACCCCAACCGACACTCACAGTTGTGACAACCATCAGTACTAGCAACCCACTTGCACTCACCACCATGTATCTTACCACAAGTCTAGCACAATTTCCTCTCCCCCGTCTTCTGCTTCTTATCCTTGGGATTCCACGTTTTCGTACCGGGTCATTTAGCAGGAGCAATCTACTCCTTCTCTTTCTTCCCCACAGTTCTTACATGGCCCTCAGTAGACTTTTCTCGTTGAAGATTCTTTACTTCGGCAGCCACTGCTCAAGTAATGGCATCTTGAATAGCAGGGCCAATCTGATTCTCTTCTTCACGTACGGTCATGCTTTCCTCTTCACTAGAGTCAGTAATCGGTTCTTCAGAGGATATTCGATTAACACATTTCCTACCAAGGCGTCCCGTGCGCCTTCCTCGCTCTGCAGTCTTCTTAGCACCAGCCATTCGAATTCTAACGGAAAACACAAACATCGTCGTGTGAGGAACTATAGCTCCCCGCGTTAGTTTACATGTCCTATACACTTCCTTTCGTGAGTCTACTTGTGCTCGGTTCTACTTAGAGCAGTTAGAGTATCAAACATGCAAATATAAACAAGCAATTCTATCACTAGCAATTCATATAACTTTCTTTACTTATCCCTAAATTATACGTAAGGAAATTCATGTATTAAGCTTGCTCGAGTGACACATGGCATCTTCTTTCTTTCTTATTTTCGTTCCATTCTCTGTTTTAGTCTAAGCATGAAGAATGCTTATTCTCTCGAACTTATGCTCTGATACCAACCTGTAAGGCCCATGACCTCGAGTGCCCTACTTTCTCACTGGTTGGATTTATTCATTCACATAATTCGGAAAATCAGAGTTAATTAAAAATTTTTGCATAATAAAAGTCAACCATCAAACATAACTTAAATACTTGTCTTAAGTGGAAACAACATAAGTCTTAAACATACAACATAAATAACACACGTATTCTCTTCTCTTCGATGTCAGTCTTTTTTTTATTTACCGCGTGTCCCACTCTAAGCAACCTGCCTCATCCTACTCACCTACGTGTATACTAAAAGTCAGCAACGCTGAGTTAATCAATTGACATACAATACATTCACGTCCATACATATACGCGTCCGGAGATACGTATTTCGTACTTTACTTGCTATTACTCATTCATATATACTTTACATACATACGTATTTACACACTTTATTTTCTACATTCCTATGGTATACCATAAACTACTCTAATTCTAGTATCTCGGATATATTTTTAGGGTCTAGTCCCTCTATCTCAAATATTCTCAGGGTCTGGTCCCTCGACCTCATATATTAATAGGGTCCGATCCCTCTAATCTCAGGTATTATTAGGGTCTGGTCCCTACTATCTCAGATATTATTAGGGTCTGGTCCATCTATCACAATCTCAGATATTATTAGGGTCTGGTCCCTTTTCCTCGCATAACCATACAACCATACTTGTCCCGCCAACTATCCATACGTTCATTTTATACTTTCATTATCGTACGTGCGTACTTTACCTATCTCATGTATATATAATATGCATATATATATACACATCCTATCATATAAACATTAAATAATAATAAAATTCAATGCACAATCATACACGTATCTTACACTTATCACATAGGATAAGTGTATCAACTATCACATAGGAGTATGCACACAGCCCCGAAAAACGTCACAGAGAAAGGGGCTAGAACTCACGTGTAGTCGATTCCTTTCCGAATTAATAGTAATTCCCTTCTTCAACTGAGCTCGACTAACTGTCAATAACTTAAACATATCAATCCCCTATATTTGCTCGTTATTCATTTCTAAAGTTAACGGGTTAACATTCAATTTAACCGAACCGACATGTGATCTTCTTAAATTGTTCATGTTAATTTAATTATACTTATTCCTCCTTTGTTATCCTTATTTATATATACTATTCTTATTTCATTATTAGTTCACACTCGTAACGTGTTCATAAGTTAATGTACTTAAGCGAGATCGGGTTCATGTGCTTGACTCATCTTCAACTCACATTCCTTTATTTAAGGCGGGGTACGGGTTCTAGATGACTCGGGTCTCGGGTTTGGGTTCATTCAAGTTCTTGCATCCACATTGCACACTTATCATTATATTATTATTATTATTTATTATTAATAACTTATTATTTTTATTATTATTATTAAAAAAACTTTCAACCTACCCACCCCAACTAATATACCCGTACACCCCCTACCTTTCATCTTCTTCCTCTTTCTAATATACAGCCACCGCCGCGGCCCTCTGCCATTCCGACCACCACAACACACGAGATACAAGTGCCAATCGAGTCGCATACCAATTTATTCGCATCCAAAACTATTCACACCCACATGATTCGCATACAACAAAATGGATTCTCATCAAATCCATTCACTCAATAAACGACTCGTGTGGGGAGTATTCGCATGGGATGCGATTGGAAATGAGTCGCATGAAAGGAGTCGCCTGAAAACGAGTAACCTAGGAAAGGATTCGCGCAATTTGTTTTCAATCATGTCGGATCAGGTTTAATTGTGCCGCACGGAACGAATCGCACATCATGTGATTCGAGCCATGCGAGTCATTCTCAGTTGGTTCGACCCATTTCCATATGTTCAGATCTTTTCAGCCTCCTGTTTGGTTCGGGTCCCGAGGTTTCAAATGCTTGGAGCTTGGATCAGGTTTGCACCTTTGCCCACCGGAGTCGCGTTCCACCTTTGCTGGAACTCGAACCCAACTCCCAACTTGGCCGGTAATGGACCAGGGACAGTTTGGGGTCAACTTCGGGTTCGGTCCGGTCCAAGCATAACCATAACCGTTCGAATCTCGGCTCACTCGAATCAAGCTTATCTTTACCTATGTATATCATGTTGATTTGCTTGAACCGAACCTATTAGCATTCCTATGTATAGATATCTTTACATAAACTTTTGTTCAATCGATTTTAGCTAAAAGTTCATATCTTTCACACTTGGTTCGTTTAAGGTTTATTTGTGTCGGTTTGGTTCGGCTTCGTTTCATTACTAATTTAAAAACCCGTTATTTATTGCTAATAGCTTATATCAACAAGAACAAGATGATGGTGGTGATGAAAAAGATAAACTTTGATTTTTTTTACTTACCTTGAAGATTTGGATAGATTAGGTCTTGGGTATTTGGAAATATTAAATGGTTCTTCTAGATCTTGGATAGGAACGGAAGGATGAAATATGTGTATGGGTGTGTGTTTTGGTGATTGGGAAATGATGATTAAATTATGAGAATAAGGATGAGGGTTAGGGTTTTAGGGGTTTAAATAGGACAAGCCCAAAGGCTTTTAGGCCCATATTTACTTTTAAGTCCAATAATCATTTTAAATCCTTTCCTTTCCTATTATTATTTAATAAAATTAGATATCATACATGACACACGTTTAAATTAGACCTATATTATTTATTTAAATAAAACCTTAAACGAGGACGTTACAAGTTTCCATTTCCTTATAATACCTTTGAGTGTTCCTTTTATTTAGAAATAAATTTCTTTTAAAAAAAGGATAATCCTCCAACAATAAACTGTTTCTTTTTACCATAAACTGAAAGTAGGAAACAAAACCTAGTTAAGATGAATATTGCTAAAGGAGGCAGAGAGGAGTTACCTAAAACTATTTAGGTTTGGTCTGTAATAACCTAATAATTTTTGTAATTTAAACTTTGAAGATTATAATTTTTAATATTTTAATATACATACATATACTAAAATTTCATAGAAATAATTTTATACATAAATCTATAAATATCTCAAAAGTATTATTAATGAAATTTAAGTTTAAGTATATTAAATTATTAAAATCATAATCATGTATGTCAAATTCATCGACTAGAGCCCCCGCGAAGGAAATTTGCGTGGCTCTTATACCAATTTTTGAGGTACCAGCGGAAAATTTTTATCTAAATTTATCTAAATACGAATGATTTAAGATAATCAATTCAAGTAAGCAATCATTCATAAATTTTAAGATTATATCTAAATTTAAGTAACTTATTAATTTTATAAACCACATATTATAACAATTTTATTTAAGCAAACAATACACAAAATTTAAACACATTGGGATCATTTTCATATAATATTAAGTATTGTTTAAGATGATATGACATGTATATTTTAAGTCTTTGATTAAAAATGATTAAGATAAATACCTTATAACACCTAAGAGTTTCAAATATATAGAAATATTTCGAAATTAAAAAGAACAAGGTTCCAACATGCTTCCGTACCTTTTTCCCTTTTTGACCAAGATACTGCCGGGTTACACCAAGAGTCTTTTTACTAGGTTATTCCAGACCAAACCTAAATAGTTTTAGGTAACTCCTCTCTGGCTCCTTCGGCAATATTCAGCTCAACCAGGTTTTGTTTCCTACTTCTGTTGTATGGTAAAAAGAAAAAGTTTATAGTTGGAGGATTATTCTTTTTTTTTAAAGAAAAATATTTCTAAATAAAAGGAACACTAAAAGGTATTATTAGGAAATGGAAAGTTTTATTTCATGGTGGGTATATTACAATGGAGATGTAAAAGGAAAGTACATAAGGAAATACAACACGCTTTTTTTTCTTAATACATGGGATTCTAAACACTCGTTTTGAAATTTTTTTGAAGGCCCAATGATCCTCCTCTTCCTCTATCTTCCTTCTTTTATAACCCTTTTATTCTTTTAGATAGACTTCTCTTTTTTGTCTTGATTCCATCTTGAAACTTGATTTTGTCAGAAAGTTATGCATCTTCGTTAAAGTTTCACATGAAAACTTGAAACTTTGGCTTTATTCTAATTTTTGTTAGTTCCTCATTCACATTTTCAAGATAGCAGGAGTTGGAACTCCAAGCTTCGGACTATTATGAGTTTTAATAACTCATATCTTTTTATAAAATTATAAAATCATATTTAGATATAAGATTTATAAAAATCTCAATCTTTATAAATCTTATTCTTCAGATGTTTCACTCTCCTTCGGAGAATCAGTACTCATTTTATCTTTTTGTTTAGAACAAGCTGGGCAGACATTCATTTGATATTTTCTTTCAAAGCAAAGTCTGTGTTGAGCCTGATGGATTGATGCAATTATACCTGTATCTAAGAATTTGATTTTGTCTTCTATGTATTTTTTAGCGGCTGGGGGTGTTTTTCTCACAGAAACTATCATAACAGAAGAGTGCATTTTTGTTCCACCATAAATTCTAAATTCTCTTTTGAAAATATTTTCTAAGGTGGAAAGAACTATTTTTAAACCAAGTGCTCTTCTGTAATGAATATCATATTCATTAAAATTTTGAAAAGTTTTTGATCTTTTTGTTTCTACATTGTAAGTAGGATATACATTAACTTTTTCTATTATGATTAAATGATATGCAGGGTAATTATTATCTTTATAAAAATCAGGCCCTGTAGAAAATAGCTTTAAAACCATAATATCATTTGGAGTAATAGTAGAGTTATGTAAATAACTATCTCTTACTCCATCTCAAACCCATTTGGGTAAAAAAGATATTTCTGGAAAACTTGGTAATGTAAGATATATCATATTTATTGCTCCAAAATCATACCTGTCACACCCCTCCCATGGCATACTCGTAGCAATCCTAAGCATAGCAGCAGCAATCTCCTTAGTGATCCTAGCAGTCAAACGGTGATCACGAGCAGCCGATGGACGATGTTGATTACGACTATGATTTCCTAAGGAAGACATTCTACGAGAACCAAAGATGAAAATGTGTAAGACGACAGGTGAGTTGTAGAAATGAATTGATATGAAGTAATGGGGATGCGTATGTATATGTATTAGTACTAGTGAAGACTCAAGGACGAGTCGGGATTTAAAATAACGTGAATAATTTTCTTGAGATATTTAATTTAATAACTAATGTTTACAAAAATTCAAAAGTAAAATGTTATTGGGTTGGGCTTTCCATGGGCTTCCCATGGTAGCTCGAGATCCCAAATAAGATAATGAAACATGTTCAATGAGTTGGCCTCCCATGAGCTTTCCATGGCAATTTGAATTGCCCAACTAAATAAAACAACATAAGTTTGTGAATTGGCCTCCCATGAGCGTTCCATGGCAATTTGTTGGACCAATTCAAATAACGTGTAATAAACAATTGAGTTGTTCAGCCCATGTGTGTGTACATGGCATTTAACTGACCCAACTAATTAACGAATTATCGAATCAATGGAGTTGTTCGGACCATGAGCGTTACATGGCATTTTACCGACTCAACTAAATATCGAATCAACTAATCAAATATAAGTAGTTGGTGTATCTTGGGAACCACCCCAGACGATACGTTCCAACCCCAAAAATCAAATCGAAAATGATTTAAGAAATGAATAGTTGGGTGCCCATGGATTTCCATGGATTTTTCACCCAACTAAGCATCTAAAATAATTTGGAAACACAATTTGGAAGTATAACCGTTTAGCCAGTAATGTTTACCACGTAACCGTTTAGCCGATTATGGGTACCACTTGAAGTTATGGTTGTACGAGATTTGTCATACTCCCACGCTTCAAGGTGAAGAAACGAAACAAAACACGGGCATTCTAAAGGAATTTCCCACAATAAAAGTTAATTTACTAAAATTAAGAGGATTTAAAGATATTTTGAAAGTTGAGGCGTAACCTCGGAATTTGTGTGTGTGTGTGTAACAGTTAAACAAGATAAATACAATTTAAATAATTAATCTAAGCAAGCTGTAAACAATTTAAATAGCACATAAGGCAGTTTAGATAAGCACGTATAGGGTTCCTAACATATGTCTAGGACCATCTCTATCGACCTATCTTATAACCTTCGGCTCTGATACCAATCTGTCACATCCCAACCTAAAGCCGAAATGCTGGGGCGTGATCCGATTACTCACAGCTCGAAAATACTATCATAAATAAAATGTGACAATATTAATTAATTATTTTAATTCAAATGTGCACACAATAATCAAATACAACAAAACAATTCAAATAAATAAATACAATCAATTAAATTTAAGTTTGTCTTCAATATAACCTATGGTCTTGACTAAATATCCATACTTCAATCAAAGCAACCTGCATATGCGTAGAAAATGGAGTTTTGACAACAAACATGTTGAGTGAGATGATCACCAATTTTGACACAACAAATAGTTATATAATAATTAAACAATAAACGATAAGTGTTGAATGCGCAAACCAATCTATGTGGTAATAATCAATCAAACCTTAACAAACCAAAACCAAGTTGTGCTTGTGTGCCAATGAATTGTTGCCAAGCGAATCGGGCATTGATTACAATGATTAAATTGTCGGTTTACCTTCGCCAGGCGAATCGGGCTCCGGTTACTAAGACGGTCATATGATCATACTAATGAGAACCCTCTACAAGGGGGTATGTTGGACCTCTCCTAAAGGTATCAAGTAAACAATTAAACATGTAGCAATTAGCAAATAGCATTCAACTGATATTCATACAATAATTATGTTTGCGATTTTAAGTATATATATAGAATTGAAAATATGAGTAAGTACGCATATGTCCCCAAAACGTTAGAAAACAGTGTATAAAAAGGGGAATGATCAAACTCACCTTAGATGGAAGGCAAGTGATTAATAAATACGATAAACAAGTAAGGTTTAAACGAGTCGTCCAATAACGTGTCAAATGAGATAACGAATCAGAACTTGAAACTTTGTGATATGAACCTATAAATAAAAACGAACTTAATGCCGCTAGAGTCAATCCAAACAGATGAGTAGCACTCTAGTTATGTTGAATTTAAGATTTAAGCGAGCTGATACTAACCAGAATCTGAACAGCGAGTCGGAAGTCAGGTTTTGGGCAGTAGCTTTAAAATTATGTTTGAAAATAAAAGTTTTCGGGACCGAACGTTGAATCTGACCAGAAGTATGAGAAAACGATAAGTCACACTTGTTGACTGTTTTACCCTTTATCGGGTTTTGAAGCAATTGACCAGTCAACACCCTTCAATCACCGAAATTGATTGAAGGTTATTGACTAGGGAATATGTATGAACGATTTTACAGTTTACAACTTACCCAGAAAGTGAAAGGATTGATGAGAAATGGAAGTCAAAGATCCTAAAGCAAGCAAAGTCAACGAACAAGTCTTGAATCTTTAACGATATGCAAAAACCGAAGGGTTTACAAGCTGAGCAGAAACTAGTGACGGATGGAGGAGGTGGATTAGGGTTAGATTAAAGTTTACAGCAGATATTTAATGGTCATTTATATAGGAAAGGCTAAACTGAACTAGTTATAGGCTTTTTGGCCCGTTTAAGCAAGTAAATACGTTTTAAAGGAAAGAATCATGAAAAGATTCATAAAGATCTGATCTTGGGCAGTAAGAAATGAATTGGGAATGATATTTTAGTTGTATGATGTTTACTTGGTCCTTACTTCTCTCAAACATGCCAAAAATACGCGATTTTATACCTTAAACAAGTTAACGAACGAAAAGAAAATACATTCTGGTGCAGATGTCTCCTGGCAGCGCGCGAAGGCAGGTGGGAAGCCGGCCGCGCGGCGCTCTGGTGAACCAAGGGTGGGTTTTGCAATTTAGGCAATAATGGTCCCTATACTTTGATATTTGGGCATTACTTGAACTAGTTTTAGTATAAATTGGTTTTAAATATTGATTGAAGTACAAGGGCCTAAAGTGAATTATTAGAAACTTAAATATTCATAATTACTTGATTTTTAATAATAATAAAGATCTAAAAATGTTTCGTTCGTAAAAGAATACGGGTTAGAAAAATCCGAAATGTTACAGTACCAGTATCTTATCTCTTCAGGAGAGTTACTTTGTAGGTAATCGATTCTAGGGTAAACCCCAATACAATCAACATATCTTATATCTGTGTTTCCAAGATTATATAATTCTTTCATTTTAAACCACTGCTACTCAACAGGATTTTGTTGAGACGGTATTTTTTGAAACATATTTTCAAAATTAGAAGTTTTTTCTGAGTGTGGTTTAATACTGAAATCTTTTTTCTGTGGCTCATCTTGGTCGGACGTAAGATCTATCATTTGCAATCCTTTCGAAGATGAAAGGATATCTCTTTTTTCCCGTTTTGCATCCTTGTAAATAGGAGATAAATCTATTTTTTTCTTTAATTTGATTTTTCACAAGGGATTTTAGCAGCATGCTGTCAAATTCATAGAAGACTATCTTTGAATCTATAAGAAGGCAATTCCTTGTGATTAAATCTTTAAGGTCTAAGACCTCTTCAGGAAGAGTATTAAAGTAACACAACATCTCTTTCATGTATTTTATAATTTCTTTTATTGACACCACCTGCCTATCCATGCCTTCAAGATATTTATCCATTTTTTAAGCAATTTCACTATCTTCCATCTCTGATTAAAAAATCTGCTAAGACATTTTTCTTAGATTTAATTATTTCTATGTCAAAATTGTACTCAGATAGTAAGGTTTGCCATCTAATTAATCTTTTATACTCAGGTTTAGAAGGCAAGTGTTTTTTATAAAAGCTTTTACCTGTGTATTATCAATCCTTAATAAAAATCTAACTGGTAATAGAAAATAATAAAGCTTTTGACAAATTTTCACAACCTATAAAGGCACTTTTTCGTTAATATGATATCTTGTTTCAGTGTCACTAAAAGTACCTAAATAATATCTACAAATAATTTCACCAATTTTTTTGTTTTCAACGTCATAGTCTATCTTTTTAAGTATCCCACTCAAGTAATACTCTGAAGCATCAGTTTCTAAGATTAAATCATCATTTTCTTTTGGTAACTGTAATTTTGGTAAATTTTTACAGTATTCTTTTATATTTTTTTACTTGGGCTTCTAGATTTTCATCAAAACTAAATATCTTATCTTTCGTTAGTAAGTTTTGAAAGGGTTTTCTTAATTCCACAAGATTTTAATAAATCTAAAGCATAATTTAATATGCCAAGAAAGCTTTGTACTTGTTTTTTATCTATTAATTAATTAGGAAATGATGTAAATTTTTCAAGAATATGGCTTTGGAGCTCTATTCCTTTACCATATATTTTCATTTCTAAAAATTCAATGTTATTTTGTAGTAAGCTAGTTTTTCTTTCAGATAGAGCTAATCCATGTTTTATACATAAATCTATAAATATCTCAAGATGTTTAAATGAATTTTAATATCATTGGATACTATAAAAATGTCATCAATATAGACAAAAATAAAATCATAATTCTTAAATATAGTATCCATTTTTTCTTTGAAAATATATGTGGAACACTTTTTAATCCAAAAGGCATTACAAGCCATTCGTATTGTCCTTGAGGAGTAGAAAATGCAGTGTAAAGTATACTATCAAGGTGCATTTTTATTTGCCAAAATCCACTTTTGCAATCAAACTTAGAAAATATCTTTTTATTTCTAGTTCAATTTATTAAACTTTCTTTATGAGGTAAAAAATATCAATCAAAAACAGTATTATCATTTAATTTTTTATAATTTATTACCATTCCTTACCTCTTGTGATTTCTACATGTTTTCTTTCCAGAAATGCAGGAGAACTATGAGGACTATGGCTAGCTCTGATTAATCTTAAATCTAAGAGTTCTTTAATTGAGTGCCGAATTCTTTTTGGTCTTCTGGGTTATATCTCATGGGCTTTATTCTTATTTCTTTATCTTTATCTTTCATTTCTAATTTTGCTGTTATTCTCCCAAAATTGTAATGGGTTCTCTATATAACATTGCTTCATTTTATGTTTTATATTTTCAATATGGATATCTAAGTTTCTTAGATTTACTTGATAGTCCAACGGTTTTTCTGGGTTATATTGTAAAATTGGTATTCCCTTCTCAAGCATTGGGTTTGGTTCGTAACCTATATCACCACGCTGGCTTACGCGTTTTCTAAAATTAATTGGATATTTTCTTCCGTGTGCAGTTTTTATTCTTTTAACCACTATTAAGTGGTGACATGGTCTTTTTAGTATTATTTGATATTCCACTGTATCAAAAGTTATCTTTTTGAATCATTCTAAAAAAACACTTCCTAGAAGTACATCCGAACCCGGACCATAAAAGTAGAATGAAGGGCATTTAAGTAGGTATATCCTAATAATATTGTTGGATTCTTTATTCCTTTTCTTAAAGGAAATATATCTTTAGAGAAACTAATCCTATTACAAGGAGTTAAATCTTTATGATATTCTTTGGGGAAGCATTCTGATTTACAAATGCATAATCCCGAACCACTATCTATATAAGCTGCAAAGTATTCGGCTTTGTAGTCTTTATAAGTAATTCCTATTGGTACATAAATGCTTTTAGGACTTGTCATTTTGGTATATATGTTAGTTTATCATTTCTTGTAATCTTTAACCCGTAAGAGGTTATTTGATATGGTTTAACATTTTCTAAAAATGTTAATCCTAACATGATTTCTAGCATATCATTTTCATCTTCAGTATTGAATAATAATCTTAATGGAATTTTTTCATCTCCAAATTTTATTATAGTTTCTATGGCTTCAATATCTCATGTAGTTCACCATTAAAATTAGTATATTGGTGCGGTTCTTCTAACGAGTATCTTTATAAATTCTTACAAAGTTTGAAATTTATATAATTTCCATTTACACCAGTATCTATTAAAATGCTTACATTAGAATATTTGTTTCCATCAAAGTATTCTCCTTTTATTTTGTAATTTCTTATACTATTAGAAAATCTACTAGAATTTGTCACTCTTGCTAAAGGGTGGCTAACTACATTTTTATTTGAAAATGATAATCCAGGGGAAATATGATTGGATAATAATAATGGTTTATCTTGTAAATCAAGACTTAGTGGTCTTGAATCTATTTCCTCTATTTTAGGTAGAGTAGGTATTTGTATCTGGCATACGTCATTAAATAAAAAAGGAAAATCTATTGTGTCTTTTATACTAAAACAATCGGAATGATGAGTATTCGATATTGCATATGATATAGCATATGTAATAGAATATCGTCTATTTTGTTGTTTGAAGAAATCTTTTCTTTTAAAATCTTGTAATAGACTTAACGTTTTATCAAAATCTTTGTCTTGAATATAATATGAAATCCATGGATAAATATTAAATTTAAGTTTCCCATGTTGTAAATTTCCTCTTAATATCCCAAGACATGCTTCTTCTCTATTTTGGATCCTATTGTCCATGATTGCTAATTCTATAGGAGTATCTATACCTTCTTTAATGTGGATTTTATTATTATCTGGATGTCTCCTACGTGATTTCTTATTTCAAGTTTTACTTTTTGTAGATTTTCTTGAATATCTTTTTAGATAATAAAGATATCATAACTTTATTAGATGTTATATTAATGTCTAGAGGTCTTTCTTGAATGCTTAATCCATAATATAAGTGATGGTCTCTAGGCCTTATTCCTAATCTTTGTAAAGTATTTAATTTAAATCCTGAATAATTTGATAACTAGAAATTTTCATGCTGGATTTGTTTAAGTTTTTTCTTATCTATTAAAATTTCTTGTTTATATTCTCCTAATTATTCATTTTGACAATCGATTATGTCATTATCTATTTTACTACGAGAGACTATATCCAACCTATTCATCTTCAGATGAGGTATATTCAGTTTCAGTTAAAATAAATAAACTTTCATCAGAGTCTATCTCATGAAAATCATTAATTGGTATAAAATCTCCTTCTTCTATCATTTTTCCTGTATCTTCATCTATCTCAAATTTTTTAAGATTCTTTTTAAACTTTTTTGAACATTCATTTGCATAATGACTTTTTTCATGACAAAAGTAACATTTACATTCCTTAGGACCTCGTTTTCTTTCATAAGTAGGTTTAAACATCTTCTTATATCCTTTTCTTTTATAATATTTTTTTATGCTTTTTAAAAATATCTTTTTCCTAAAATGAGTTCTTTTCTTTATATTTTCTTTTTATTTTTCTACAATAATATGAACTATCACATCCTATCATTAAAGGCATTTTTGGACTACTACAACATAAAGATATTTTTCTTTTTAATCCTTTACTTAGCTTGGCTAGTATAGCATCTCCACACCATTCACACAATTTATCTCTAACGTGAGTTATTCTTTTTCCTAACGTATCATCTGTTCCTGGGTTATTAGTTTTCGTTAACCTTTTTCCCCAAGGGTCAGGTATTTTTACAAAAAATGGTGTTAAATAACTATTCATGTCTGGTACTTGATTATATATATGGTAATAGTAATCTTGGAATACACAAATAAACCTATCTATTTTACAAATGTCACAAAATTGTAATCTTATCAAGGCTGTGGAGTATTTTTCAATGGTTGCTGGGTCTTTTATAATATTTCCTTCTCCACAAAATTCTAGTCTAAAGGCTTCTACTGATCTTGTTATTATATTTCCTATTAAATCATCTTGTTCAAATATTGTTCTTTTCATATCAAAAGGTAAATTTTGCCAATATCTTAAAGCACTATTTATTAAGGTTCTTTCTAAAAATCCTTGAAGTGTTTCCAAAAATATCCATTCTATTAATAGAAACTGCTATTCTTAATGCTGTTTCCCATTTATCTATTGCTTCTTCTGTAATTTTTTATGCATTCTACATCCAAATATATTCCAAAAGGATTAATTGGTTCACTTTTCATATTCTGGTATGGTTTATAATTATCTTCATTTCTTATTGTTGACTTCACAACAGCATATCCTTATACTGACCCATGAGTTTCGTCTCTTATTGGGATTTTAGGATTTGTACTTGTGCTTGTTTGTCCAGTATCATTAACATTAAACTTTTCCTCATTTGTTTTTTTTTTATAAAACTTTCATTTAACTCCATATCTCATATTCGAGTTGTTAAGTTTTCTATTTCAGGAGACACATAAACTTCACTTTCAGAGTCTGAGCTCATTTCTAATTTCTTTTATATTCTTTAGGTATTTTCATATTTTGCAAAAGTTGAACTAAAGGTTCATGAAATTTATTTACTTTTTCCATTAGGGAAGACAGATTCTAGTAATTCTATAATTATATCTAATTTAAAGATTATTTTATCTCTATAAAATATAATTGTTTTTTATAATTATATCAATTCTTTATCTACTTTTAATGAATTTTCTATTTCTTTTAATTTATTAAAACTATGGTTTTCCATTATGGTGACGGGTATTGCTAATCAGTATCATCATAAAAGTATTCAGAATTAGTAAATCCGTATCCACTAAAATTAAAGTCTTCATCTGAAATATAATCTTCATTAAAAACATAATCTGAGATAAAAGTTTGGCTTATTTCATCTTTGCATTTCAAAATTATTATTAATGAAATTTAAGTTTAAGTGTATTAAATTACTAAAATCATATTCATGTATGTCAAATCCATCAACTAGAGCCCTAGCGAAGGAAATTTGTGTGGCTCTGATACCAATTTCAGAGGTACCAGCAGAAAAATACGAACGATTTAAGATAATCAAGTCAAGTATTATTGATTGTTAATCGAATCCAAATCTCCACATCCGTTCATCATAGATATTTCAAGAGTGAATACATGTTGTTGATTCAATCCTAGCTCAGATCTGAGCTCCTCCGTTAATACCGACTATTCACTCTCCAGGGCTCAGTTCTCACACGTATGTAACAGGTTTATGTGGCAACATGTTTACCGTGGTTCAGGTGGTGGTGGAGTGACACAGGTGGCTTTAATTCCAGTACGTCGCGACTTGAGCTCACGTATGACCAACGAGGTGGCAGCCTTCATCTCTTCACACTTGGACGTGGTGTGTATTCATGGTTTTTTTTAAAACAAAATGAAATTTATTGAGAATAATAAAATAATATCTAAAGCTGACAACCTGACATAGTGACAATTGAGGTGATATAGCCTGTAAATGCTTCAGAAAATGTCCCAATATAAGACAAAAGTGTACAATGTGTGGTACTAGCATCAATAAACGTTGTGACACCCCTCATTTGTACCAATTTATTGCTTTATGGATGCAAATCCATAAAAATTAGAGGTTGAGTGTCAAACTCCTACAGCCTCTGAATTTAAAAGCAAAGGAAAAATTATGATTTGCCTCCCTGTGAAGTATGGTCGGGAGATCCTTGCACCACTAAATCCGAAATTGCACGTATTGAACCCCCTTAGTTTCTTGGCGGGCTCAGTATGGCCCCTGCCGTTAGTTGACCATCCTTTGACCCGTTAAAATATGTTGAAATCATGTTTTTACCCTAGGTCTTCAATAATTGGGTTTTGATATAACCCCATCGTCATCTGAGCTGCTTCCTGTTTGTCAGAATAATCTTCAACGTTGGAGCTCTATGTCTCCATACTCTTCTTCGTTGTCTTCCGGCTCACAATCCAAGTCACAGGCGTTCAGTTGATCTGAGGTGTGATGCTCGTGTTGTGCAGTGACTTGTTACCAGATCTTCAGGACTGAAGCAAACCCTGGGCGATGATTTTTGTGCTGTATAAGTGTTCAAGTAGTCATAAATTAGGGTTCTTGTTTGTTTATCGACCTTAATTTCTGTTACTTACGAACTTAAAATAATTAGGGTTAGGTCAATTTTAAGGAAATTATATGTTTATGTGTAATTCATCTTGTAGCTGTTTATGTGAAATTCATTTTGACTATTTGAAGATAATTAGTGCAATTTTAGGTTGTTTCTTCGTTGATATGTTAAAATCATTACATAAGGGGAGTTATGGATGGCTAAAATGGGTTGATGATCCCACATGTTGTAGTTGTGAAAAGGTTATTCATGCAGTGGTGAAGATGATGAACAAGAAAGATGAGTTTTCAAGAATGAAAGCCAAACAAGTAACAAGCTTGAAGATGTTAGGAATGAGTTGGTTGTTGTTCTTTGTGTATGCTTGTGTTTATTGATTAGTTGTGTAGATTGTATTTGCAGTATGGGATAATCTAATGTTTGTACTTGCAATTCTAGTTCATGTTAAAAATTTATAGTTTGTTTTTTCATCTACATACATGATTTTTTTGCACATTAGCAGTCATATTGTAGCCATGATAAAATTGTAGAGTTTGAGAAGGATGAAGTGCTTATGGGAAAGCATGAGTTTGAGAAGGATGCAGGGCAGTTGGGAACACATGTTTTTATAGTTGATACTGAAGCATGCCAATTGCAAGACAAGGAAAGGAGTCAAATGGAAGAACATGAACTGCTGGCTTATTTAGTGCAAGAAGATGAAATATTCAGACCAAATAAAGAACGTGAAATGGAGCCTAGTCATGATTGAAGTTTTGAAAGAAGCTTATGACTATACTATTGAGCCGAAGGAATATTACTATCATGATCCATATGAAGGCGAGCTGTGTGGGACCCTGATTGGTCAAATGATGATTGTCATTGGAAGTAGCAGTGAACTTAGTATTGTTTTTATTTTAATTATAGTGTAATGTGTTACTTTGAGTCAGTCGTTGTAATAAAAGTGTTTGCAAGAGATTTGCTACTAGTGTTTGATTAAGTTTCTTTGGACTTGGAAGCATTTGTTAAACCATCACAATCAAAATGTCATACAAACGAAAATTGTCAAACATTCCATTATAGAATGTCATAAAACAAACTTGGAGAACATGCTACAAGTTTTAAAAGTGTCATACAAACTATAATTGTTTTGATATTTTCTAGCACAAACCAAACACATCCACATCATAACAGCTCCCCTTGTTGACTTCATTAAGGTTGACTTGGTTGGGGAGCTCCTTGCGAAGACCTAGAGTCTGATCTGGAGCTTCTCACTGCATCTAGTGGAGGCCTGCAACTCCTAATGTTGTGTCCATAATTTCCACAGTTTTTACATTTCACACTCTACCCCACCCTAGTTAGTCTGCCTGCTGTAGAAAACACTTGTTGAACCTCCTCTATTGTCATCTTCCGCTTCTTCTTAGCTGTCAGTTTTTTCTTCTCATCTCGTGCCTTCTTCCTGTTCTTCTTTGGCCTCCCAATCTATGTGAAAACAAAACAAATAAAGTTAGATTGCTTAGATGTTTATCAATTCTTGCATATAACAGACTACTACTTACCTGCTTATGATGTTTTGGTGGAGTTAGTGTTGTTGGGCATTCTGAATGGGTCAATATATCAGGCCCTGGGATTGGCATGATTTGGTGCATATACACTTTCTTCCAAGTGTCTAACCAGTATGCTTCATCAACCCACTTTTTCCAATGGACCGACAGGGATGTTATTTTCTGCCATGTTATATAGAGCTGCAACCCCATGTTTACAAGGCATACCTGTCAAGTCCCACCTCCTGCCTATGCAGGTCCTTTTTTGCACATTCATAACACATTGGCTCCTCATACTTTAAACCTACCAACATTGTCACCATATTAACACATGATACTCATAATATCATACTATCACAAATAACGTCATCTTCTATAATGTTACCTGGTAAGTAGCTTCATCCACCATCATAACTGACAATTTACTTGCTTCTGCGTGTATTTTTTCCCATGTTTTCATTGCATATGGTGTTTAGGGGCCTTTGGCAGTTTCTTGCATTTTCCTCACCTTCATAATCCTCTTTGTACTATACTCTCTGATGTACTCTAAACATGTTACGATAGGCTTGTCCATTGCTCCAACCAGTTGGTTGTTAAAAGATTCACATAGGTTGTTCGGTAACATATCACTCTTTGCCTTTCCTGAAAAATGTGATCTTGACCAACTTTTAGCTGGGATTTCATAAGCCAGAGAAACAAATCAAGATTAGTTTTCTTGATCTCAACCATAGCATTGTTGAAGTAAGGATAGAAGTGGCAAGGCTGCCCTTTAAAACAAGCATTATACACATCTCTCCGCCAAGTCTGACTCATGTTTACATGGATGTGTCTACAACAAAACCGATGTTGGGCCCTAGAGGAAACTCTCTCAACAGTTTGAATGAGCCCTACAAGTTTCAAAATAACATTTGGATGTATTATGAGTTTGCATATAATGTTAAACAAAACTTAAATCAACAGATAGCTTTTGTCGGTCACTAATGAAGGTGAAATTAGCATCAGTACGCAAGTCAAGATCATCTCCAAGGTTCGTTAAGAACCAACTCCGTGGTTGTGAGCATTTAACTTCCACTATTGCAAAGGTAACTGGGTACAAACAATTGTTACCATCCACACCAACAGCAGTCAATATCTGACCATGATATTTTCCTTTCATGAAACATCAATCCAACCTTATTTCTCTCCCAAGCAATTTAAAGCCGATACTCAAAGTAGCATAGCATACATATGTTCTTTTGAATAGCCTAGTTGGACTGCTAGGGTTAGAACGTGGTTCCACATCTACTTTTATGGAACTCCTAGGGTTTGCTTTTAGAAGCTCATTAATATACGATCTGAGGTTGCTATAGGTCTTGTGTAGTCACCATCCTTCCTTTCCCTAGCTACTGCCTTAGCTCTTCGTACCTTGGCTTCTGAAACCTGGATCTGATGCTTCTGCTGGATTTTTGTCTTCAAATATTTGGCAGCTATGTTCGGGGTCGTTTCAAGCTCAGATTCAATCTATTTGGCAATTGTTAATATGATGTACAGACCGATTAATCGACTTTCTAGACACTCGTGTTGGTTGGGAATGGTCTTCACACACCAACTATCTTCAAGGGAGGTTCTTGAGATGTGCATAGCCCAAGGGCAAGTGGGTTTCATTTTCCTTTTTGTTTCCTTTGTCTTCACCTCACTTGTCACATCTGACCCCTCACCAGCAACCAAATTGGGATTAGTCCCCAAACATATCACTCTATACCTTAATGGTTCATTTTTCTTGATATACGGATCTCTTCTAAGATAAAGAGCATAACTCTTAACCATATCATTCAACTCAGCCATTGTCTCTATTAACTGACCAACATAAAAGGGACAACCATCATTTATATTACTCTTTTATTTCCCCTTGACCTTTCGTACCACACTATCCAACACACTCAGACCATCATTCGAGCTCTCATAATCATCCATGTCTCGATTTAAACGATTTCCATCACTATTATTATCGGTGTCTTCCTCCATATCATAATCACCAATAGCCTTATACAGTCTCATGTCAACTTCTACCTCCTCCAAAGGTGTTTCAAACTCAGCTGTAAAATCAGGATCTGAATCACTTTTATGTGATCCATCATCTGCATCATAATCCTCCTCATCACTACATCCACCATCACAAACACTCAATTCTTCAATACTTTGACCGGGTGTTGTGTGTGCCGTAGGGGTGCTAAAGGCACAATTAAATCCGGAAACATGTATCAAATTGGTTTTGCCATGTTCTACAAAAATTTAAAAAATGTGACTACCACCTTTAACCATATCACAAACATCTTGAAAATGATATTTTTCATCCAACGGCTTTAAACCCAAATCCAAACCAAACGGATGTTGTAATGAAAGTAATTAAATTTACCACAACCGTATTGTAACTTACAAACTATTTCAACCAACATCCCTTTACAAACTTTTTCGGCCTCCACATAGTCAGCATAATTTATCCTACCTCCCTCGTATTTTTTTCCGGCTTAGTTAAGAACACGCCTCCATGGAAAAGCTTTATGGTGAAAATTGTGAAATCATCTCCTATAACAACTATTAATCGTTCAATAACACTAACAAATTGAAGATTTTGTAAACATAGTAAACAGTGACCACTTACCATACAAGTCATCAGGGTCACAATACACACTTTCAGCCCTAACACTGTATGAACCGGCCTCCATTGCGGCTTCCAAACAATTTTCCAGCCGCTGAGTGGTTTACGATTGGAGATTTGATCAACAAATCACAGGGAGACAAGGAGGTTTTATTGGTGACGACTAACATATGATCAGAGTATAAAACCTAAATCAAAGGATATAAACTTTCATCAAGGTTTTACAAGGTAAAAGACGATATTGCCCCTGCTCATTAATGGTCAAAGGATGATCAACTAACGGCAGGGGCCAAACTGAGCCCGTCGAGAAACTAAGGGAGTTCAATACGCGCAATTTTGGATTCAGTGGTGCAAGGGTCTCTCGACCATATTTCACAGGGTGGAAAATCATAATTTTTCCTAAAAACAAGCAAGTTGTACACTTCTTTTTCAAGGTATTTTCATAAAGATGATGACATTTCTCTTCTAGATCTGGGAATTTTTTACCACTAGAATTAAGTGAGGTTTTGCTATAGAAATCAAATCTGGAACCATGGATATATGGTTCAAATTAAAAGCACCACAAATATGAAGTTTCTTTACCTCAAAGTTTGGTAGGTTTTTGAAAAAGGCAGCAGATCTAGGTTTTTAGATTTGTGGCTCTTTTTGAGCTTCACTCAATAGATCTAAGAGCCGAAAAGGAAATAAAAAATGAGGTTCGTTGTTGTGTCCCACGCATGGCGTCAATGAAGAATCATGGATTCAACCCCGCGCCGGGTCGAACGGATGTTCTCCTGTTTGAACACGAACAAACCCACACCTCGATCTTCTTCTTCGGGTGCTTGACCATGGAAAAACGGGGGAGTGGAGGTCGCTAAGAGTTTTCTCTTTTTTACAGACACAAAAATTATGATGGAGGCCAAGAGTCCCTTCAAATGAGAGATGAAGACCCACTATATAGGGAACTCCATGACCACGAATCCTAGCTTAAAAGCCCTTCTGCACATACGGTAAAGACTCACCACTTTATTTGCCCTGATGAACTATGATTCGTCATTTGAATCTAAACAATCAACTCATTAATTCCTTTCTCTCTGTCTCTGTACCCCTTCTTTCTCTTTAACTACACATACTTTATATACCAAGATCTATCAATTCAGATAAAAACCCTTCAAATTCTCTTCAAACTAAAATGGGTTTTGGTTTTAATTCAATTTTGGTATTGGTTTCATTGATTTTGACGGGTTCAAGAT
>NW_027502409.1:0-48670 GCF_021521415.1 Bidens hawaiensis | reverse complement strand
ATTCTCTGACATATCGAGATGAGTGGGACCAAAGATTTGTTATAGATATGGTTCAAAAAGGAATTATCTTCTGGGAAAGGACGTCCAACCAATATGGAACGGACAACACCTCATTAATAGTACTACATAGTACGGATGTCACCATCAGTCAGCTACTTTATCCACCACCTTCTCTTGGGCACGTGTAAGCTCTCCCATTGGTGGATTCCCTAACATTGCAGGTGGTCCGTACCTTCTCTCCTCCCAACCGGCAATAAATACCATTCAACCCTCAATGGTAAAAAGATCCGAACATCTACGCTGTGAACACTCACTAGTGCTCCGTGATAACTTGTATTTAATCCGATTCATTACATATACTGATTCTCACGCCAGAGGGTGGTTAAAAGAAGACCCCCCTCCCCCCGCCCTATCTTGTCCTCTTCTCGTAACGAGCTCACGGTGCCTTGTTTTTTAGGTGAAGCTACTCAAACCTGTCGGATTATACTCAATCCCCCGTGGGAAATACTAAATAGTAACCTAAGAGCTAACTATTTAGGCCGAGTCGATTAGTATTTTTAATTGGCGCTAGAACTATTAGTAACCTAAGAGCTAACTATTAGCATTTTGCTAGAACTATCTTTTCTTAAAAATTATTTTTATTTTCTTGGTCGAGATGAGCGGTAAAACACCTTCCCCGTGGTGGGACAAGCATCAGCCACCAAACTAAGGGTGAATCATGTGCTAGACACCATTACAACTAACCCAGAGGACATCGTTAATGTGTCCAACCTTCTGCCCCGTTTTATTGTAACTGCTAGCACAAGATTCGGCCCACGTGAGCAAACATCACCCCTACTACCGCTGAGTATCATGGACTGGTGGGAAGCGGAACAAGAAAAGTTGATGGGAAGAATGCAAGAGAAGTTCTCGTCGGGTGTTTAGCACATAACTTTGTTCGGCGGCGCCTCAAGCAGTAGTGAGGAGAATGATCAGGATCAAGAAGATGATGAGCATGAATCAGCCCCGCACAGGCATAGGGTGATGGAATCTCAATATGGTAGGAGAACTTGAAGCAACCCCAGTGGCCAACACAGGGTGCAGCGCTCAATCCATACAGCCTAGCTCGTCACGAAGATATGACCATGACTACGAAGAAAGTCAAAGACGACATGACCTCCAGGGTACACCTAACAAAAATGTCATCGAGTACTATCCTGATGCAAACGTTGGCTTCATCAAGCCCTACCAGCCAGCCATGTGGGCGGGAAATTCAAACTTGATAGGAAAACCGCTGAGGCGAGACTTCATGCAAATTCTAAAATCCCACTGACAGTAGGAAAGTATGACGGTTTGTCTGATCCTAATGACCATCTATAGACCTACATAGACGCAGGTATGGTCAAGGAGTGGACTATGCCACTATGGTGTCACATGTTCACACTGACCTTGATATGCGCAACGTGAGCATGGTTCGAACAGCTCCAGAAGGCCGGATCACAGATTGGGATAACTTGGCGCACAAGTTCACCCAACACTTTAGCCAACAAAGGCGCCATATCAGAGATCCGGTGAATATTCTGAATGTTATCCATCAAGACATTGAAAACATTGAAGACTTCATCACCCACTTCATCAAGTAAGCACTCAGCATTGGTGTAATCGGCGAGGAGCTCATATGAGCAACCTTTCGACAGAACGTGCGTTGCGATGATCCCATCCGCCCACTCATTGGCAGGGATGGTATGCCACTGAGCTGGGACGCCATCATAACGGAAGCCAAGTGTTATGCGTGTATCGAGAAGGGCTTGAGATGGGACCTACCTTGTAGCAATGTGTGGAATGATATCTATCAGGCCAGGAAAGAAAAAATAAAGGCCAGGTCTGTCTGGTCAAGGATAAATCATGACTCGTCGTCCTCTGATTCCCGCCAGCACATTAGACAGAAGAGAAAGCAAATGGCGCAACAACAAAGGCAAAGATGGATACCGCTTACCAAAAGTCCTTCAGAGATCATGCTCTCTAAAGGCATTGAGTTCAGAAATCCATAACTGCTAAAACATCGGGCGAACGTAGATATGACCAGGTAGTGCGACTATCATGAGGCACATGGCCATACTACTGATCATTGCTCCAACCTCAAGGAAGCTATCGAATAGTATGTGAAGAATGGAAAATTGGTTTAGTTGGTCAAAACCATCTGCGATGGTGGAAAGAGGAACACTGGATATGAAGGCTGGAGACCAGGAAAGAAGATCAAGGATCTCCATGTCAACATGATCCAATGCGGTGACAAGGGGAGGAAGCGGCCAGATGTGGAGCACACAACGTGGAGAAAGAACAAGTCATCTGCCCGTGTGTTAAGGGTGGATCCAGCAAGAAAGCACCATTAGTCATCATCGTCGTCTTTGGTCACAATCAAACTTCCCACTTCTTCATATATGCAGGAGCAACATCGGACATCATGCACAGATAGTGTTTTGACTTGCTGTAAGATGAATATAAGCACCAAATCAAGCAGGTGAATGCTTCGATCATAGGGTTCAACCAAAGTGTCGAACACCCATTAGGGTAACTCACCTTTCCTATTGCACTTAGTGATGGGAAACATTCAAGAACTGAGGACGTTAATTTTCTCTTCTAAAGGGTTCACATCCGAGTTATGATGTCATTTTAGGGCGTGCGAAGATTGGAGACTTCAACACCAATACATCAATTGCGCACAACATAGTGGTAGTAACCCCCCCCCCCCAATCGAAATAGCAATGATTCATTGCAATCATGAATGCCGTCATAGAAAGAAAAACGCCTGTTGCCAAAGTGGAAAAAACAACCCCTTATGCGGAGCCAAAAAAGTGGATACTCAATAGAAAGTATCCCAAACAAACGGTTACCATTGGACCCACACTCTCTAGTCCCACCCGCTAGACATTAAAACGGTTCCTCATCAACAACACTGATGTGTTCACCTGGACACCTGCTGACATGACGGGGGTCCCCAGATCCAAAGTGGAGCACAAGCTTAGAGTCAACCCGGTGTTCACGCCAGTTCTACAAAAAAGAAGAAAGATGGGACCGAATCAGAGGAAAGCATGCAACGAGAAAGTCCAGGAACTAAATGACATGCCATTCAATACCAAATATGAGTGGCAAACCCAGTCATGTTACCAAAATCAAACGGCCAATGGGGCATATGTATAAACTTCAAAGATCTAAACAAAGCATGCCCAAAGTACTGCTACCCACTCCTGTAGATTGACTTTAAAGTGGACGCGTTGGTCCCGTTTCGCTACAAATGCTTTCTGGACGCCTACAAGGGGTATGACCAGATCTACATGGCTGCCACCGATCAGGATAAGACCCCATTCCACACTGAAAATGGCACATATTATTACAAAATGATACCATTTGGACTAAAGAACACGGGGTCCACTTATCAACAGCTAATGGATCAGGAATTCAAAGATTAAATTGGGAGAAAGTAGAAGTATAATGGATGATTAATCATCAAGAGTGCAAAAGAGCCCTCATTGTTGAAAAACATTGAGGAGACAATTAACACACTACACAGGATAAGTATGAAGCTCAATCTGGTCAAATGCTCCTTTGGAATGGAGGAAGGAAAGTTCCTAGGCGTCATTGTCACCAAGGATGGTTTCAAATCCAATCCGGAGAAGGTGGGGGTGGGGGGGGCATTATCAAAATATCATCACCTGCCACCTTGAAACAGGTGCAGACACTGAATGCTCGCCTTGTCACGCTAAATAGATACTTGGAAAACCGCGCCGACAAATCATTCCCGTTCGTGTCCACCCTCCGCAACTGCCTCAAGAAAGTGCTGTTCCGATGGACCCCGGTAGCTTAAGATGTATTCCAAGAGATAAAATCCAGATTTGTCGAACAACCCATGATGACCGTGCCCCTGCCGAAGGAGCCATTAACGCTATATCTCTCCTCCTTGGATAAGGCGGTCAGCGTTGTTGTGACATTCGTGGCAAAACCAAGTACACCATAGTATTCGTTTATTGAATAAGCGATTAACCGCTTATTGCCTAACGAACAAACGATTAACCGAACGGGTCTGGTTATGACCAAGATATCTTGGGGGGCCATATATAAGTGATAGGCATTTAATATAATCCAGCATATTAATATTATAACCTTAGTATGATATGAAACCAGTTAAATGAAAACATGCTCGTTTAACTACCCGCTATAGATTTAAACGCGAAAGAGAGTTACAAAACAAGCATTGTATCATCCGTTAAGCCGAAAAAAATTTACAAAACACTTAGTGGAAATGTTAAGCAATCCGTGAAAATATTTTCGATTTTTACAAACAAATGGTATGTTTTTCTAAATTTACATAAAAATGGCCGAAAAACATGCGTTTTCGCGCTGTTTGTCGTACCCGATAAATTTTTCGTGCCAAAAACTAAACCCGAAATAAATTTGGACTGAGCTTTTCATGTGTGGGTTTGCAAATTCAGGACTTGGGCCAAAATGGGCCCAAAAGGGGCCCAAATTCCCTCCTTCCGCAAAGGGATATTAACCCCCCTTTTAAGAAATGCTATTATATATTATATCCATTAGATATTTTAAGCCATCATTTTCACAATCCCTAGATAAATTCTGGCTGTTCTTCACGCCAAGATAAAAAAAACCAAGGTAAACTTAATTTTAATCATCTTTTATACCTTGTTAATCTTGTTAAATATCATATAAACATAGTATATTACCAAAAATCATTCCTAACCATTCAAAAACCTTAAAAATGGTCCAAAAGATGTTTTGATCATACACATATTTAGGAATCATAATCACAATCTTTTTTGGCAATAAACACGAATTATAGGGTTTAAACGACGTTTTTATGGTTCAAAAGTTCGGTTTAAAGCCCTAACCGAAATCCTAAGTTACAAGGCTTCTATGTTGATGATACATGCTTTATTTGTGATATAGGACCTGTACCTAGCTTATATAGAGGCGCAAGAACCCGGAAATTGGATTAAGAGAGCGAAAACGAACCAAAACCGCTAAGGTAATACCGAATCACTCGATTACGGGCTGTTTAGGATTCGATTATGATGTGCATATTGTTAGGTAATGAAATATTGCAGGGACATCAGGGAACATATCATTGAGTCCCTGTTCAAATTTGGTAATTTTTCGACCATTCGAGAATATTTGGCTAATTTATTACTGAATTAGGATGTTTATTTGGGAAAAATAGTTAAAATGCTTGAAAATTTATGAAAATTTTTGGGGAACTCAGATTTGATATATTATGATTACATATAAAATTTTGGGTCATTTGGAAAACCCTAGGTATGTTTGGTGCATTTGCGTTTATTCGGATATTCATTGCCGTTTTTGGCTTGAAAATGGTATTTGAAAAAATTGTTAGATTCTGGAATTGCTACATGTTAATCTGCGAAGTGTTTTGGTCACTCAGGAATTTTGGTGGATTTTTTGGAAATCATTTGGTATAAACGGATGATTTTAGGGCTAAATATAGCATATAAAATGATTTTTTATAAATTTATAAGTCAGTAAATATTTCCAGAAATATTTTTATGAAACTCTACATATTTTAAGTGATAAGTGACTAAATTTTCATGATCTAATGATTAACGGATAATTAATTGTGCTAATTTGAAGATTAAACAAGTTTAATTCTGACGAAAACCGGCAAGTTCGTGAGTAACGAACTTGTTAGAATATCAGAACATCAGGAGTGATCAAAAAGCATATTTTCGGATTAATTATGTAAAAACGAATTTTTTGTAAGAAATCCGGACAATTTGGGTAGATTGTGCGCATTTTTCTCCAAATCAAACTAAATAAACGGAAACGAGCCCCGTAGCGAATCCAAACCCCTAATACGTGATCTTTCTTTATAACTTAATCATTTTATCAACCAACACGTTTACCCAAGTTTACTTCCCCATAACTGTTTTCCAAACGCATAAACGAGCAACTTGGCCCAGCTGGTGAAACGGGAAAACTGAGCCAAGCTCGATTTTAAACATCAGACATTGAACAACATCACCATCTAAACCTACTGACACTTTCTAGGTGTTACAGCCACACCCAGACTAGCTATACGGCCCAGCTTAGTATAAAGATTATAATAATATTAAAATATTAATATTATTATAATATTGAGTATATGGACTAAATGATAGCAAAGGAAACGAACCCCGAGCTAATCTCGCACTGAGTGCCTACAAAACCGTGAGTTTCATGACCCCACCCTTTAAACTGTGTTACGAACTTTTGGGGTGAAAAGCATGTTCATATGCATTATCTATCTGAAAACGGTTCGGAACGAAAAATACCTAATATATGAAAAATTCCTACAAACATAATGATAAACTACGTGCTGATGAAAGGTGATTATTATCGTGATTGATATATTAAATGGAAACACTACGAATGTCAAAACATAATGAAATCATACGTGACAACCTGTTTATACAAATACGTTATATAATGCTAAACACAACAGGTTGGGGAAATAACGTGGCCTGTAACGGCCATGGGTGAATAACGTGGTCTGTAACGGCCATGGGTAAATAACGTGGTCTGCAACGACCATGGGGAATAACGTGGTCTGTGATGACCATGGGGCTATTGTGGGAGGAAGGGGGGCCACAATATTACCAAACTAAAGTTGAGTATGGCCTATGAGCCAAGTTCTACTGCAACTTATAAACTAAAGTTGAGTATGGCCTATGAGCCAAGTTCCGCTGCAACTTATAAACTAAAGTTGAGTATGGCCTATGAGCCAAGTTCTGCTGCAACTTATAAACTAAAGTTGAGTATGGCCTATGAGCCAAGTTCTGCTGCAACTTATTAAACGAACTAACTTGATTATGACATGAACGTTAAGAAAATTATTGTGGGTGAATGGGGTGCCACAATGTTTGCTGATACGTGATAAATACTATATGTGTATATGTGTCTATATACATGCTATGTGAATAGGCGTAGGAAATACTATGTGTAGAAAATACTAATTATTTGCGTGTACACTATATAATCTTTGTGTTTACGTGGAATCATTGTGGGCGGAAGGGGGACCACAGTGGTTGATGTTACGCAGAACCGTTGTGGGCGGAAAGGAGGCCACAGTGGTTGAGTTTATGTGGAACCATTGTGGGAGGAAGGGGGTCCACAATGGTTGGTTAAACACGGAAATTGGAAACACGTAGTACGAACAAACAATCACGATTTTATCGAAATTTCGAATTCATATTATAAACTTACATGTGTGCATATGCACACACAAGGATAGAGCTGTACATATTTACACAAATGTAAATACATATTTTTACATACGCCCGTACATACAAACTATGACTGTGTGGTACGTAGAACTGATTTCGTTAAACATATGAAACTCGCCAACTATTCGTAGTTGACCGTTTTTTAAACATGCTTTTCAGGTAATCAGAAAGGTGGAGTAATTTGCTTATGTGTTTCGTGTTAGGATTGTGATCGATGCTATGAGCATTCGAGTATGAAGTGAAGTAGTTAACAGACTAGTTTGATTGAATCACTTAGTTTGTAAAAGATGTTAGAACGATGTAATATATTGTAAATTAGTTAGTAATATTTCTTTATGAACAATGTATTTGATACCAGTTGTATCTGTTGTATTTCCGTTTTACGCTTCCGCAGATCGCTCAACGGGGTGTAACAAAAGTTGGTATCAGAGCCATTGGTTATAAAGGATTAGGTTATCCCTTCGGATACTTATAATATAACCGTAGGCTCGATTATCACTGGGAAAGTTAATAATGAGTAACGATGGATACTAATGGATGCCGGGATGAACTCTTAGGGCAAGTGAGTTATTATGGACCGGAACGTAATAACAGACTTGCTTGTACGAGGGAATTCAGGGAGAAGTCGCGGAACATAATGATAGGTATAAATGGAAACATACGTGTATAAAGGTGATGTTGAGTATATATGTAACGTGCATACGAGCTTATCTGAAACGAGGTATAGGGATACGTATACGTTCGGTACTACCGATATTATGGAATCTTATCGAAATGAACATTAAAATCGGTTATTGTTGATACATGGTTTGTCCGTCTCGGTCTTTATTGATTTTGATAATGTAATAGTTTAATAGTATAGGGGTTATAAATGTAAATTTGCCTAAGTGTTCCGTAACGAATGTGTCACATTCGTCTTAAATGTAAGTCCCATTCGTTAACCAAGTTTAACGAATGGAACATAACGAATATGGTCTATTCGCTATCATTAAAGTATTAACGAATAAGTTTGTTTATTCGTTAAGTAATTGTAACGAATGACCTATTCGTTAAGCTTATCTTAACGAATAGGGTCATCATCTATATATACCCCCTGTAAACTATTATAACAAAACTATTCTGATATTTTCCTGATTCCCTCTCGTTACTCTGCCCATTTGCTTTCTCAACACACACAGTACACACACTAAAGTATACCTAGCCTAACCGTATAGATAATCAACATGAACATCGTTGTAATCATAAGATCTAGATTCGATTGAGCTCTCACAAGTGGTATCAGAGCCACAGATCTGATCTTCGATGCTTCTAGTTGGTTTAATCGAAATTAATCATGTATTGGATTCGGTTCATGACTAACTGTGACATTTGAGCCAAAACAAGGTACACCTCAGTACGTATTTACCGATTAAGCAAATAAACGACTTTTGCGTAACAAACGAACGATTAACCGAACGGGTCGGGTTATGACCCAATTATCCTGGGGGGCCATCTATAAGTGATATACGTTTAATATAAGCTAAAATATTAGTAATATGACCTTAGTTTGATAGCAAACAAGTTAAACAAAAATATGCTCGTTTAACTACCCACTATAGATTTAAACGCGAAAGATAGTTACAAACCAAGCATTGTATCATCTGTTAAGCCGAAAAAGACTTACCAAACACTTCTTTGAAATGTTTTAAGCGATCTGTGAAAATATTTTCGATTTTTACAAACATATAGTATGTTTTTATAATTTTACACAAAACTAGCCGAAAAACACTAGTTTTCGCACTGTTTAACGCACCCGATAAGTTTTTCGCGCTAAAAACTGAACCCAAAGTAAATTTGGACTGGGCTTTTCGTATTTGGGCTTGTAAAAACAGATTGTTGGGCCAAAATAGGCCCAAACCATCCTTCTGATCGGACAGCAAACCCCCCCCCCTTTTCATTTCTTTCACATATAAATTAGTTTTAAGATATTTTTGCACATCTATCCACAAGCAAATTCTGGAAAAACCTTTCTTCATCAGGAAACCCTTAAACCCTAAGGTAAACAACTTAAATAAGCTACTTTTATACTTGTTTAACCTTGATTAATACCATAAAAACATGTCTTAATTGCTAAAAATCATTCCTATCCATGTAAAAACCCTAAAAATGGTCCATAAACATGTTTTGATCATACACATGGTAAGGAACCTGGTTTGATAGTTTTTTTTTGCCATAAACACAGATTAAAGGGTTGAAACGGCATTTTTACGGTTCAAAAGTTCGTTTTTGTGCACTAGCAGAAACCCTAAGTTAAAGGGCTGTTCTATTGATGAAACTTGCTTGGTTTGTGATATACGACTTGTATCTAGCCTACATAGGAGCAAAAGAGCTTGAAAAGTTGATTAGAAAGGCGGAAACGAACCAAAACCGCTAAGGTAATGCCGAAACACTCGCTTACAGGCTGTTTAGGTTAAGATTGTGATGTGCATATTAATAGGCCTTGAAATTTTTCAGGGACATCAGGGACCATGTCATTGAGTCCCTGTTCAAATTTGGTAATTTTTCAACCATCCGAGAATATTTGACGAATTTATTACCGAATTGGGACGTTTAATGGGGAAAAATAGTTAAAATGCTCCAAAAATTATGAAATTTTTCTGCGAACTCAGATTTAATGTATTTTGATCACATATGAATTTTGGGATCATTTGGAGAAGTCTAAATGTGTTTTGTGTATATGCGTTCGTGTGAATTTTTATAGCCGAATTTGGGCCGAAAAGAATATTGCACAATCTTTTTACATTCTGGAATTGATACAGGTTGTTTTGGGATATGATTTGAGTATTCAGGAATTTTTGGAAATTGTTTGGGATAAACGGACGATTTTCAGGCGAAATATAGCTGATAAAATGAATTTTTATAAATTAATAAATCAGTAAAAAATTCCAGAAATATTTTTATAAAAATCTACATATTTTAATTTATAAGTGGCTAAATTTTCATAATTTAATGAATAACGGTTAATTAATTATGCTAATTTAAAGATTAAACAAATTTAGTTTTCATAAAAACCGGCAAGTTCGCGATTAATGAACCTGCGGAAATATCAAAACACCAAGAGTGATCAAAAATAATATTTTTGGATTAATTAAGTAAAAACAAACTTTTCTATGAGAAACCTGGACAATCCGGATAGATTGCGCTTTTCTTCTTAAATCAAACTGAATAAACGGAAACGGACCCCGGGGCTAATCCGGGACCCCAGTATGTGATCCTTCTTTATAACTTAATCATTTTATTAACCAATACATTTACCCAAGCTTATTTCCCCATAACTGTGTTCTGAACGCATAAACGAACAACTTGGCTCAGTTGGGAAAACGGGAATCTAAGCCAAGTTCTGTTTTAAGTATTAGACATTGAACAACATCACAACCTAAGCCTATTGTCACTTTCTGGGCGTTCCAGCTATACCCAGACTAGTTATACAGCGCAGTTTAGTATTGAGATTATAATAATATTAAAATATTAATATTATTATAATATTGATTATAGGAAACCGTGATTGCAAGTTATACAAACCTCGAACTGACATGCTACTGATTATTTACTAAACAGTGAGTTTCATGACCCCACTCTTTAAACAGTTTTACGAACTTTTGGGGTGAAAAGCATGTTTGATTACATATACATACCTGAAACATTTATTGATGTGAATTATCAAAGTTCTAACTCACGAAAGTCCCTACGATCACAGTGATTAACTTCGAGCCGGTGGCTTGTGAATAGTACTATTGGTTTGACAAACCCAAACGGAATCGGCCTGGTTTCCGTGTCACATAGAGCCGTTTGCACATGACCATATATATACAAACAGGCTATGTAGTGTTAGACATAGCTACCGGGGCATGTTGTGGGCGGAAGGGGAGCCACAGTGGTTGATTGAGCGTGGGAAATTGATGCACGCAGCACATACAGTCAAGGCTTCACTGTAGCTTAGCATAATTACATCATTTACATACATACATACTTATTTCATGATTACAAGTGTTAACTTGTGAATACTCATTACTGTTTTCTTGAAACTCGTGAAACTCACCAACTCTAGTAGTTGACCCGTTTTAAACTGCTTTTCAGGTGTACCTAAATCGGAATGATTTGGTGATCTGTTACTTGCCCAAGGTGTGTGGTTGATGCTATGTGAATAGAAGCAAGGAAGTTAGTAGTAAGATCGTATAGTTAACAAACTAGTTTGGTTTGTATCACCTAGACTGTAAAACGATGATAAAACAAGGAAATGTAATATATTGTAAATTAGTTTGTAATGTTTCTTTATGAACAATGTGTTGATACCAGAGGTGTCTGTTAAATTCCCGTTTTACGCTTCTGCAATGTGCTAGTCGGGGTGTGACGCTAACTGATTGAAATTTGAAGTTTAATTGAGTTCAAGTGAAACAGAGACTTGTATGTCATGACGAATTGATTCAATGTGAACTATTCTAAGTGTTTTGAATCGTTATTAATGTATTAGGGAATGAGAAAGGTTCAATTGAGTTTGAATTGAGGAATGAATAGATGATTGTAAGTTTGAATTGAGTTCGGATTGTTGTGGATCTGGATTGAGTAATTGACAAAGTCTGATTAGTGTTTGTGAGTTCGGACAAGATCAGTGAGGTTCGGAATTGGTTTATGAACAGATTGGTAAAGGTTTTAGGGTGAATAAGTTAGATTTGGACGTATTTGAAGTTTGAATTGATTTTCAGACCTGATGAAGATTTGCATACTCATTCGTTACGATGAAGACTGATTCGTTAAGACTTAACTGCTCATTCGTTAAGTCTAACTGCCTATTCGTTAAAACCTAACGGTTCATTTGTTAGCCATTCACTAGTCAAATCACATTCGTTAAATCTGATTTCATATTCATTTCAAGCTGATTCGTTAGCACCATTCGTTATACCTCATTCGTTAATCTCTTTTCATTTCATTTATTAACGAATATCGATCCATTCGTTAATCAGTTCATTCGTGAAAATCTTAAACGAATATCACTCATTCGTTAAAAGTAGTTACTTTCATTCGTTACTGTGTACCCATTCGTGTGAACAGTAAATAATAAACTTTAAAGGATTGACAAATTTGATCCTTGAAGTTTAAACAATTGTTTCCTCATGTCTTCACAAAACGTTTCTTATTATGCATTAGCATCTCAGAATGCTTTAATGCAGCAGATGTTGACCATGGATAATGAAATTGGCAGTCACAACAAATGTCCCAAATTGTTAAAACTGTCAGACTTTGCTCGTTGGGAACCGTGGTTCCGTGCACACTTGGGATCCGTTCATCCAAGTAGCGTGCGTTTTCTCGACGATGTGTATGAGGCACCTCTGGTAGGCAGTGATAACATGGGGTGGACTCCTAAGGAATTCAAGAATTATGAAACTCAAGAGTTGAAAGATTTTGAGAGTGAAACTAAAGCTTATTCAACTCTCGCTATGGCATTACCTGAACAAATTTTTCATCAATACAGTACCATTAAGATCTGTGCTTCACTGTTCACAACTTTGAAAACAAGAAGTTTGGAGAATACTCTTGAGAGTAAAAAGACTCTCGTAAAATTTCAATTTAGAAATTTTATTTTGATGAAAAATGAGACGGTTGAAGAGATGATTAACCGATTTAGTCATCTGATTGTTGAGATGTCTAGTGTCAATCTTGAGCCAACTGAAACAGATAAGATTGATACACTGAAGAATGCCTTGCCTCCTTCATATTCGACTTTCCTGTTTGTATTGAAAGAAAAAGGTTTCTTTCGAAACACCGAGCTTACAGCTATACAATTCATCAATAAGATTGAGGAAAGAGAATTTGATATCAAATGTCAAAACTCATTGAAGGAAAATCAAAACAAGCATCTCTCAAATCAAAATCCTTCACTCTATGGGGGTGTTATGCCAGCAAATCATTCTTCAAGTTCTGTACCAATTAATGCTTTCTTTGCCCAAGCTCAAGAAGAAACTCCTAATGTAAACTGTTGTCCTAATGTATGCTTTATGGCCAATGGAGCTAATGCAAGCACAAATGCTCCAGCTTCAAGCTTGCCTAAAGTAAATTTGCAAGATGCTGAACAACAGTTTGCATTTGTGTGCGCTTTCATGACCTCATATGAACAGCTTGTTGGAAGCAAGATAGCCACGAGTGAACTAACAGATGAAGACTATGGTCAAATTGACCCGGATGATCTTGAGTTAATGGATCTCAAATGGAACATGGCTATGATTGTTCGAAAAGTCAAGAGATTTATGCAACGAACTGGGAAAGATCTTCCTACTTTGAATAAAAGGGTCGGATTTGATAAACTGAAGGTGAAATGTTACAATTGCGAGGACTTTGGCCATTTTGCCAAAGAATGTGATAAGCCAAGAAAAGAATATTCTGGGCCACGCAATTTAGATAGATCTTCAGGAAAGAATTCATCTGGTGGGGATAAGAGTAAAACGACTTTATCTGGTGGTGAACAAGATAAGTCTCCTGCTACTCAAGCTCTGGTGGTTAATGAAGTTGTTGATTGGTCTCAACGTTTGTTGGGAAATCAAGTTAATATGGCAATTGTTGAACTAGTGGAGAAATTCGAAGATGCTAGCAGTGATAATGTATCTGAGGAAAGTGATTCATCTGACTCTGAGCCTGATACTGATCAAAGTTCGTCATCTCAAACCGAATCAATTCCTGATCAAGTTGAATCTTATGCGTGTATGGCTAAGATTGACGAGGTATGTCTCAAACCTCAAGTTAATGTATCTGAATCTCCACCTGAAGTGATTGAGTGTGCTGAATGTGCTGTATTCAAAGCCAAACTTGAAACAGCATTAAATCAGAACAATACTCTCACAAAAGATCACTTTATGATCAATGAATGCTACAAACAGAAATCAAAATTACTAGAACAATCAACTCTTAAAATTCAAAATCTGTCTGAAAGCAATCATGATCTTAAAGCTGAGATTCAGTTTAAGATTATTGTTATTGATCAACATTTTAAGGAGATTCTTCGACTCCGAACCTGTATTTCTAATCTCGAAAATGAAGTGATGGAACTTAAAAATAAGCTTGGAAAATTTAGAGATTCATCATTTCTTTTGAATGAAATCATTGAAGTTAACCATTCACATAAGAAAAATGGAAAAGCAGGTTTGGGATATGTCGAGATTCCTCCTCTCTTTAAGGAAGATTACAGTAGCATTCCTGATGTGGAAAAATGCTCAGATATGCCTACTGTTAAATCTGAGAATGTTGATGCAACTAAAACTACTCGAGAACCAATTCATATCAAAAGTAAAAATGTTTTTACCAAAAATGAATTGGATGGTTCAATCGAGGAGTTGACTGAACCCGATAAGATCGTCAAAAACAAAGATATACCTATTGACAATCACATTATGTGTGAACCTGAAGAGTTTGAGCAAGTGGTTTATGGCTCAAAGTCGTCGGGAGGTTCAGTGAAAAAGTCTAATGTAATTCCTAAATCGATGAAATTTGTCAATCCTCAGTCGATTTCTTCAAATGGGAAAGTTTTTAAGTTAAAGGGTTTATCAAAAGTGTTTTCGGACAAGGAAGTTCCATTAAACCTTCTTAAACCTGAAATGATTGAAAGTGTATATCAGGATGACACTTCAAAGGTTACCGAACTTGAACATAAGTTCTATCAATCAAAATCTGTTAATGTTCAAGAAAAACCAAGAAATAATGTGTTTAAACCTATCACATTTGTAAATCATCAGGTTTGGAGAATTCTTCGAATTCAACAAATCTTGAATTCTATAAGAACAAAAAGGGTTTAAAACTTGAAACTTCAAAGACGGTCACATTTGAGAAACCCAAAGATGATATTCTTCGATCTTTGCTAACAAATAAGACCTGTGCTTCACCACCAAAATCTTTGGACTCTCGTTTATGTTTCAAATGTGGTGAACCGGGCCATGTTTCCAAAAAGTGTAAAGCAAAGATAGATGATATCAAAAGCTCATCAACTCAAAATACTGGTTTGTTTCAAAATGTAAAAGAAAATCATGTTGATGAGTGTGTCATAATGTATTCAAATATTAATCCGAAGAAAGTTGTTCGGGTTGATTCGGATAATGTAACAAACAAATGTGTTGACCGTGCTCAACCAATTTACTCAAACACTGATTCGGGAAGAATACGTGATGGATACTTAAAGAAGAAAACCAAGAAAATGTCACTTTTCTCAAGTCCCGAATGTCAGTATTAATTTAAATGTTTCTCCTAAGGTATCAAAGGGAGAGCCCAAGACTGAGGCTTAGGCTGCCTTTTTGAACTAATCATTTACTTGTTTGTGCAGAGTTCATCCAGGTCCGGATCTACACACAAATGGATTTTGGATAGTGGATGTTCTAGGCATATTACTGGCAACCTAAATCTTCTGAAGAATGTTAAAGATATTCAAGGAGGTTATGTTGCATTTGCTGGTAACAATGGGGGAATGATTACTAAGGAGGGAGAAGTTTCAAACGGGAAAGTGACGTTTGAAAAAGTAAATTATTGTGAGAATGTGAATCATAATTTGCTGAGTGTTTCTCAGATATGTGATAAAAAGTCACCACCGTTTTCACAGACAAGGAATGTGTTATCCTTCAACCAGGATACATGATTCCTGAAGATATGGTTGTCATGCGATCACCACGATCGAATGATATTTATGTATTGGATATGAGTTACGATGTAAATGTTTCACCCTCAGCTACATGTTTCATGTCTAAAGCTACCAAAAAGGAGTCTATCCTTTAGCATCGATGCATGGGACACATTCACATATGCAAGATGAATTTTCTTATTGCAAATGAGTTGGTGGATGGTGTATCCCTTAAGAACTTCAAGATCAATGATCATTGTGTTGCGTGCAAGAAGGGGAAACAAAAGAAGAAATCACATCCAAGCAAGTCACTCAACACGATTGTTACACCACTAGAACGACTTCATATGGATCTCTTCGGTCTAGTGAATCGTGCTAGTATTCCTGGAGACTTGTACTGCTTGGTGGTGACTGATGATTTCTCACGTTACTCATGGGTGTTATTTATGGGATCGAAAGATCAGACTCCTATTTTAATTCAGAATCTGATTACGAAGATCGAATCACTTTACAAACTGAAAGTGAGACGAATTCGTAGTGATAATGGAACTGAATTTAAGATTAATGTATTGGATTTCTTCTGCATACAAAAAGGAATTCATCGGGAATTCAGTGCGCCTTATGTTCCTCAACAGAATGGTGTGTCTGAAAGAAAGAATCGTACATTGATTGAAGCTGCGAGAACAATGCTTGCTGATTTAAAACTACCCGTTCAATTCTGGAACGAAGCTGTGAACACAGCATGTTATACTCTTAATCGCATACTAACAGTAAAGAAGTTCAAGAAGACGACTTACAAGCTTCTGAATAATCGTAAACCGAACTTAAAGTATTTGGAACCATTCGGGTGTCCGTGTACTATTTTGAAGAGAGATGCTGGAAAGTTTGATGAAAAAGCCTTTGAGGGTTATTTCTTGGGATACAATTCTTCTAAGAAACGAATCTTCAATATCTCTTCGGGTTGTGTGGAAGACTGGTATCATGTTGACTGCCAAAGTTATACTACTCCGCCAACTGGTACAGGTCCCGACTGGATGTTCGATTACGACGGTTTATTTTTCCTATTCCAAGGTCTTCTTTGGTTGATGTAGATGACTCTCCTAATGTATCAGAAACATCAAATGAAGTTTCTGAGTCTTCTGATGAAGATGATTTTGTTGATTCATCGTCAGCACCATTAGAGGAAGCTGTAGACACAAATGAGCCTATTCTAATTGATGATGACTCTCCAACTGTCTCTTTCGACTCGGCTGAGGAACATATCACCAATCTGGGTGATAACATATCTGTACCTGTCAATGCTTCATTAAGGATTCATTCTAATCATCTGCAGGAACAGATAATTGGTGATGTGAACGATGGGGTTCGTACAAGACACCAATTAGCTAATATATGTGATGATCAAGTTGATAGTAATGTATCTCCTACCAAGGATTCGATAGTTTGTGCTTATGCGGATTTGCACTCTTCGGGTATCCTCAGTATTTCACAATACACCTGCTTCCTATCACGGATAGAACCGACAAGTGCCGCAATGGCACTCAAGGAACCGTCTTGGGTTGAAGCTTTGCAGGAGGAGCTGCAACAGTTTGTACGACTGGGTGTATGGGACTTAATTGATAAACCCGATCGTGTGAAAACGGCTATTCCGACCAAATGGGTTTTTAAGTGCAAAAAGGACGACCGCGGGGTAATCGTGAGATATAAGGCACGATTGATCGTTCTTGGGTACAATCAACAAGAAGGCATCGATTAACGGAAGTATATGCTCCGGTTACACGACTGGAAGCTATACGTATCTTTCTTGCCTATGCAACCTATAAAAACTTCAAAGTTTATCAAATGGACGTTGAATCGCCGTTCTTGAACGGAGCTATTCATGAGGAAGTGTATGTGAAGCAGCCTCCCGGTTTCGAGGATCCAGACTTTCCAGAGCGTGTTTTTCGGTTAAACAAGGCTCTTTATGGTTTAAATCAGGCTCCGAGAGCCTGGTACAGCACGTTGGCTGACCATCTACTAGAAAGTGAATTCACGAGAGGGACTGTGGATTGTACATTATTTTATAAGAACGTGGGTGATGATTTGCTCCTCGTTCAAATTTATGTGGACAACATCATTTTTTGGTTCGACAAACGACAGCTAGTGTAAAGACTTTGAAAAGACGATGCAAACCAAATTCGAGATGAGCTCGATGGGAGAGATGAATTTTTTCTTAGGATTGCAAGTTCACCAGTCTGACTCCGGGATCTTTATCCATCAGACAAAGTATGTGAATGATGTCATGAGCCGATTCAAGATATCTGACGGCAAAATTCCTTCGACACCTCTTCCCGTGGGTCACAATTTATCACCGGATGAATTGGAGGATACCGTAGATCCAACCCTATATCGAGCTAGGATCGGATCTCTCATGTATTTGACTGCATCGCGACCTGATATTATGTTTTTGTTTGTTTGTGTGCTAGGTACCAATCGAGTCCCCGAGTGACTCACCTGGCGGCAGTAAAGCGCATCTTACATTATCTGAGGGGAAATCCAGATATCGGGTTATGGTATCCCAAAGACGATAAGTTCGATCTTACCGCTTTTAATGATTCGGACTACGGAGGATGCAAAATCAACTTCAAGTCCACAACAGCGGGATTTCAATTCTTAGGAAACCGGCTTGTTTCCTGGCAGTGTAAGAAGCAGACGACGGTCTCAACTTCAACAGCCGAAGCGGAGTATGTGGCGGCCTCAAGTTGCTGCTCGCAGGTTCTCTGGATCCAGCAACACTTGCGGGATTACGGTTTGAAGTTTCTTACTACTCCCATTTATATTGATAATTCTGCTTCAATTTCAATCACCAAAAATTCTGTTCACCATTTGAAAACCAAACACATTGAAATCCGTTATCACTTCATACGTGATTGTTTTGAAAAGAAACTAATATCAACTGATGAAATTCACACGGATTTTCAAAAGGCTGACCTTTATACTAAAGCGTTTGACAAAACACGTTTTCAATATCTGCTGGGTATAAATGGTTTAAAAACATTAAAAGATATTCAAAAGCTTGGTTAAATCATTTTATTTCTTGTTTTATTTCTATTTTTGTTGTTTTTAGGGGGAGAAAAATATAAAAAATCCAAAAATATTGTGTTTTTAGTTTGTACAGAGAAAATTAAAAACTGCAAAAACATTCAAATATTGAAAAATGTCAAAAACATTGAAAAATATCTACGTGTGGTAATACCAATCTTAAGGGAAAATTTTGACGTTCTGCTTTATTTTTATTTTATTATTTTTTCATGAGTCACAGTTAATAAAAATTTGGAAAATCAAAGAAAAACGTACAAGTGAAATTCACTGTATAAGAGATAGAAGTGTTATATCTGATTGATGGGGTCCATATTTGGTTTCGTGCCTAATTGAACCAAATTAAAGCATATCGTAAAGTTTCCGACAAGTCTGGAAAAAGTTTAAAATGACAATTACATATGCAATCATCGTTGGGTTACGTGTATAATAATCATCGAAATTGAAGTGTTACTTAGTGATATTTTCGTCAGTATGATTCCCTGCTCAACTCACAAAAATATGTACTGCTTTGATAACTCAGTTGTTTAATGTTTTTCGTTATTTGTTCTTTGAAATTTTTTCGAAAATCCAAAAAGATTTTTCTTTCTTTTTTCATTTCTGCTTTAGTTTCGATTTACCAAGCTAGCGAATACATCAAAAGAAAAAGAAAAATTTGATCCCCAAAAAGTTTAAGTTAATCATGCTTAATGTATCTTCAATTGGTATCAATTGATTTTTAACATAAAAATCCGCTTAAGTTAAACATTACCGATTAGTGGTTGATCGGTTATTTTAAGGTATCCAATTAAAACCTAAAATAGATTTAATTAAATATTTAATTCATTGATCAAAACCCTAATTGGTTTTGTTGAATATTTAATTCCTTAATGAGATTTATTCTCATTCGCTAAGGAAAATGGTGATTCGTTAAATGGTTTAACGAAGGTAAAGTCATTCGTTATTTAAACATAACGAATAAGTTTCTTATTCGTTATATCTTCATTCGCTTCCGTTGTGCATAACGAATGGAAGACATTCATGTGACCATTAACGAATGGAATGGATTTGATGTATAATTCGTTAAGATGTTAACGAATGACACCCTTATTCGTTAGAAACGTTAACGAATAACGTATATTCGTTAAAGTTTAACGAATAAATCCTTATTCATCTAAAAGGATTGACGAATCAGGATAATAAGTTAACGAATGAGGCCATTCGTTATTTCAAAATTTGAACGAATGACATCGGGGTGTGTGAAGTCTGAGGGTTTATAATCCCAAGGACAGACAAATGGGATCTCATTCGCCTGTTAATATTCATTCATCTCCCTAAAAGAACTCTTGCCAAAATTTTTCAAAATCCTATACTTGCGTTTTAGACTAATCAGTTGATTCCGTTGTGTTATATAGGTAATGGTGAACATCATCGTATGGGATTTATGAAAGTTTGTCGGTTGTTTGAGGGATTAATTGATTGATTTGTTTAATGCATGTTAATCGTACAGTGAAGAACCATTAAAATGTATAATCGAATAAAATGGTGACTAATGGTTCGTGTTTAGTGTATTAACCTATCTTTCGATCATGATTGTGAGAGTTAATCGCTGAATGTATTAAACGATTCATTGTTTTTGTGAGATTCATCGTCGTCATTGACTTTGATTAGTCAAAATTGAATGTAAATTGACTCTGGATTAGTCAAATAGATTTATGAAGTCAGATTCTTTATCCATATAACGAATAGCAGTCATATTCGTTACTTAATTTGTTAACGAATGAAGCATAACGAATCAGGTTGATTCGTTAACTATTTGATAGTTAATTCGTTAACTATGTGACAGTTGATTCGTATGACATATGTCAACGAATAGGGTTGATTCGTTAAAGGTAACGAATGGAGACTATTAATGTATAACGAATGTCTTATTCGTTTAAATCTCTTAACGAATGAGATAGCCATTCATTATGCAGATTTTAATATTTAAATATTATTCTAATGTGTGATATTGTTTGTTTTTAACAGAAATGGCTGACGAAAACATTTAGAATCTTGATCCCGAGCAAGCTCCACTGTTATCGTGGAATGAAAGTCATAATATTTGTGCCTATCTCGAGCCGAAATTTGATGATACACCTATCTTTGGCGGGATGATCAGCTTCTTGACTCGTTCGAGAATTTACAAGGCCATATCTACTCGCAATGTGGTTTATCAGAAGATTATTCGTGTGTTCTGGGATACTGCCCAATTGAATGAAACCGAGAATCAAATAGAGGCTATTATTCAAGAAAAACGAGTGGTGATCGATGTTGGAGTGATTCGAGACTCGTTGAGTATGGCCTATGAGCCAAGTTCTGCTGCAACTTATAAACAAAAGTTAAGTATGGCCTATGAGCCAAGTTATGCTGCAACTTATAAACTAAAGTTGAGTATGGCCTATGAGCCAAGTTCTGCTGCAACTTATTAAACGAACTAACTTGATTATGACATGAATGTTAAGAAAATTATGTGATTATGTGTATTGTGGGCGGATGGGGAGCCACAGTGTTTGCTTGTAACATCCATATTTTGAGAATTAATAAATAACGGAAAGTTTTATTATTTATCGGTGTGTCGTTAGTTTGGTTGTGTGTGTGTGTTTGTGTTTTGATAAGATTGGAATGGAGGTGGATGGTGGGGCCCATGGCTCCCTATATAAGGCCATCCCCTATCCTTTCACCATTTCTTTACACAACACACACACACTAGAAAACACACACTTTCTCTCTAGCATTTCGGATCCAAGCAAAAGTAAGGAAGATTTTGGAGTTCAAGTGCCTTCGAATAGCAAGAACACGTCCAGATCTACGATCCGAACCAAACCCGAAGCAAAAAGGTGGGTTTTGGTTTAAAAGGTTAAGTTTTTTTTTTTTTTTATGATTAGTCTTGACATGCAAACCAATAGAAGGATAGATCGGGGTGTAAGGTGGAAGAAAAACATGAACTTGATAAGTTATAATCCCGCGAGAGTGTTATATGGTATAAATGCGATGTTCGGGCCTTATAAAACGCAAGTATACAAAGTTGATACAACCCAAAACCCTTGGAAAGGGTTAAATCAGGTCCCAAAGAAGAGCCACGAAGAAAAATGGCTTTTAAATGGTAAAACCGAAGAAAGGAAGGCATTTCGCTTCGCTCAGCCATGAGAAGCGAAACAAACATTTCGATTTGCTCAGCCATGAGAAGCGAAATAGTCATTTCGCTTCGCTCAGCCATGAGAAGCGAAACAGGTATTTCGCTTCGCTCAGCCTTGAGAAGCGAAACAGGTTATGCGAAGCGAAATTCTATGCGAAATTCCTCCCATGCGAAATTTTTTAAGTTGTTATTAAAATGTGACCCGATTAATTTTCTGATGCGTTTTTGTTAAAGGACTGTTAATGAAAATAAAATTGTTTAAGTTGTTATTAAAATGTGACCCGATCAACCCCAGCCAGGGGCTCTGCCCCTTGGACCCTGCTAGGGGCTGCCGCCCCTAGACCCCGCTACCAGGGGCGCTGCCCCCGGACCCCCATTAGTTGAGGGTTTCATTCACCTAGATGTAAGAAGTAGTTGAAATGGATAATTGATACCCGTGCCTTGTTACACAGTTAGCCGTGCACGGATAAGGAAGGGCATCACATTTAACTCCGAGAGAAACAGGACCGAGGTGAGTTTCTAGCCCATTTCGGTGTTATGTTTTGGGGCTGTGTGCATACTCAATGTGATTAGTTAATACACTTACCTTAAGTGGTAAGTGTATTCCGTATGAATGTTTATAAATATACCTAATTAGTGTAGAAAGAGTTAAACGTATGTGTGAAGAGGTATATGAGAACACATATAGCTAATGAAAGAAAGGTATGTACGATATGTGTAGTGTATGAATGGTATGTATGATATGTAGAGTTGAAGAATAAAGGGTTGCCTACCTTAATAATATAGGTGAAGAATAAAGGGTTGCCTACCCTAATAATATTGGCGAAGAATAAAGGGGTTGCCTACTCTAATAATATAGGTGAAGAATGAAGGGTTGCATACCCTAATAATATATGCGAAGGTTATAGGGCGAAAGGCTCTTTAAAAACATAGAAAGGTGTTACACCCCAACTAGCACAATGCGGAAGCGTAAAACGGGAATGTAACAGACACCTCTGGTATCAACACATTGTTTATAGAGAAACATTACAAACTAATTTACAATATATTACATTTCTTTGTTCTATCATTGTTTTACAGTCTAGGTGATACAAACAAAACTAGTTCGTTAACTATACGATCTTACTACTAGTATCCTTGCTTCTATTCACATAGCATCAACCACACACCTTTGGGCAAGTAAGAGATCACCAAATCATTCCGATTTAGATACACCTGAAAAGCAGTTTAAAACGGGTCAACTACTAGAGTTGGTGAGTTTCACGAGTTTCAAGAAAACAGTAATGATTATTCACAAGTTAACACTTGTAATCATGAAATAAGTATGTATGTATGTAAATGATGTAATTATGCTAAGCTACAACGAAGCCTTGACTGTATGTGATGCGTGAATCCATTTCCCACGCTCAATCAACCACTGTGGCCCCTTTCCGCCCACAATATGCCCCAAGTAGCTATGTCTAACACTACATAGCATGCTGTATAATTATAGTCATGTGCAAACGGGATAAAGTCTCAGCAACACATGCCGGCTCCGTTTGGGTCTGTCAAACCATTAGTACTATTCACAAGCCACCGGCTCGAAGTTAATCACTGTGTTAGTGGGGACTTTCATGTGTTAGCACTTATATAATTTACATCAATACATGTTTCAGGTATGTATATGTAATCAAACATGCTTTTCACCCCAAAAGTTCGTAAAACTGTTTAAAGAGTGGGGTCATGAAACTCACGGTTTAGTAGATAATCAGTACTGTATCAGCTCGTGGTTTGTTCGGTCCGTTATCAGTAGTTCCTATAATCAATACTATAATAATATTAATATTTTAATATTATTATAATCTCAATACTAAACTGGGCTGTATAACTAATCTGGGTGTAGCTGGAACGCCAAGAAAGTTGCAATAGGCTTAGGTTGTGATGTTGTTCAATGTCTAATACTTAAAATTGAACTTGGCTCAGATTCCCGTTTTCCTAGCTGAGCCAAGTTTTTCGTTTACGCGTTCAGAAAACCGTTATGGGAAAATAAGCTTGGGTAGTTGTATTGGTTAATAAAATGATTAAGTTATAAAGAAAGATCACATACTGGGGTCCCGGATTACCCACAGGGCCCGTTTTCGTTTATTCAGTTTGATTTAAGAAGAAACGCGCACAATCCATCCGGATTGTAAAGGTTTCTCATAGAAAAGTTCGTTTTTACTTAATTAGTCCAAAAATATGATTTTTGATTACTCTTGGTGTTTTGATATTCCCGCAGATTCGTTAATCGCGAACTTGCCGGTTTTTATAAAAACTGAATTTGTTTAATATTCAAATTAGCATAATTAATTAACTGTTAATCATTAAATTATGAAAATTTAGCCACGTATCAATTAAAATATGTAGATTATTATAAAAATATTTCTGGAATTATTTACTGATTTATTAATTTATAAAAATTCATTTTATTAGATATATTTCGCCCGAAAATCATCCGTTTACCCTAAAAAATTTCCAAAAATTCCACAAAAATTCCTGAATACTCAAATCATGTCCCAAAACAACTTGTATCAATTCCAGAATGTAAAAAGCTCGTGCAATATTCTTTTCAGCACAAATTCGGCTATTAAAATTCACACGAACGCATATACACAAAACATATTTAGACTTCTCCAAATGATCCCAAAATTCATATATAATCAAAATACATCAAATCTGAGATCCCAGAAAAATTTCATAATTTTTGAAGTATTTTAGCTATTTTTCCCAAATAAACGTCCCAATTCGGTAATAAATTCGCCAAATATTCTCGGATGGTCGAAAATTACCAAATTTGAACAGGGACTCAATGACATGGTCCCTGATATTCCTGAAAATTTTCAAGGCCTAATATTACGCACATCACAACCTTTACCTAAACAGCCCGTAAGCGAGTGTTTCGGCATTACCTTAGCGGGTTTGGCTCGTTTCCGACTTTCTAATCAACTTTTTAAGCTCTTGTGCTCCTATGTAGGCTAGGTACAGGTCCTATATCACAAACCAAGCAGGTTTCATTAATAGAACAGCCCTTTAACTTAGGGTTTCGGCTAGTGCACAAAAACGAACTTTTGAACCGTAAAAACGCCGTTTCAAGCCTTTAATCCGTGTTTATGGCTAAAAAGGATCATGATTCTGATTTGAAACTAGGTTTAACATCAAAGTATGTTTTTGAATGATTTTTGAGAGTTTTACATGGTTAACTATGATTTTTAACAATCAAGACATGTTTATATGCTATTAAACGAGTTTAAATGAATCAAAAATTGATTAATCATAAGGTTTTTACCTAGTTTTCTTGCTGGTTTTGGTTGTAGAACAAGAACTCCAGAATTTGTATGTGTAAATATGTGTGAAAATATCTAAAAACTAGTTTATATGTGAAAGAAAAAAGAAAGGGGGTGGGGTGGCTGCTGTGATCAGGATTCCTTATGGGCCCATGTTGGGCTGTTTTAGCCCAATATTCTGATTTCTCAAGCCCAAATACGAAAAGCACAGTCCAAATTTAGTTCGGTTTCGGTTTTTGGCGCGAAAAACTTATCGGGTGCGTTAAATAGTGCGAAAACGAGTGTTTTTCGGCTAGTTTTGTGTAAAATTATAAAACATACTATATGTTTGTAAAAATCAAAAATATTTTCATGGATCGTTTAAAACATTTCAAATAAGTGTTTGGTAAGTCTTTTTCGGCTTAACGGATGATACAATGCTTGGTTTGTAACTATCTTTCGCGTTTAAATCTATAGCGGGTAGTTAAACGAGCATGTTTTTGTTTAACTTGTTTGTTATCGAACTAAGGTCATATTACTAATATTTTAGCTTTTATTAAACGTATATCACTTATAGATGGCCCCCCGAGATATCTGGGTCTTAACCCGACCCGTTCGGTTAATCGTTCGTTTGTTACGCAAAAGGCGTTTATTTGCTTAATCGGTAAATACGTACTGAGGTGTACCTTGTTTTGGCTCAAATGTCACAAAAGGTTATGTATGTATAAAATAATGAAGGTAAGTAAAAATAGGAATGTATGGAAGTAAGAATGTAAAGAATGAGAATGAAATGTATGTTACCTGCTTAACTAGAACTCACTCAGCGTAGCTGACTTTTAGTATGCACGCAGGCAAATAGGTTGAGGCAGCTGGCTTGAGAAGGGACACATGGCATGAGCTAAAGAGACTGGTATCTATGAAGAAGTGTCATGACTATCTTATGAAAGGATATTTTGTATGTTAAGACAATATTCGATGTTTTGTAATGTAATGTATGAATTTTAACTATTCCGCGAAAGTTTTAATTAACTCTGATTTTAGAACTGTGTTTATGAGTAAATCTAACGCCAAGGTAGGGTTTCCGGGATCGGAGCCTTACATTGTGTTTATGTGGAATCATTGTGGGCTGAAGGGGGACCACAGTGGTTGATGTTACGCGGAACCGTTGTGAGCGGAAGGGGGGGCACAGTGGTTGAGTTTTTGTGGAACCGTTGTGGGAGGAAGGGGGTCCACAGTGGTTGGTTAAACACGGAAATTGGAAACACGTAGTACGAACAAACAATCATGATTTTACCAAAATTTCTAATTCATATTATAAACTTACATGTGTGCATATGCACACATAAGGATACGACTGTACATATTTATACAAACGTAAATACATATTTTTACATACGCGCGTACATACAAACTATGACTGTGTGGTACGCAGAACTGATTTTGATAAACTTATGAAACTCACCAACTATTCGTAGTTGACCATTATTTAAACATGCTTTTCAGGTAATCAGAAAGGTGGAATAGATTGCTTATGTGTTTCGTGTTGGGATTGTGATCGATGCTATGAGCATTCGAGTATGAAGTGAAGTAGTTAACGGACTAGTTTGATTGAATCACTTAGTTTGTAAAAAGATGTTAGAATGATGTAATATATTGTAAATTAGTTAGTAATGTTTCTTTATGAACAATTTATTTGATACCAGTTGTATCTGTTACATTTCCGTTTTATGCTTCCGTAGATCGCTCAACGGGGTGTGACAGTTGTACTAAGGGTAGACAGGGACAAAGTGCAAACTCCCATCTACTATGTCATTCGCACACTTACCAATGCAGAAACTAGATACACCACTCTGGAAAAGCTAGTTATCACGTTGGTTCAAGATTCAAACCGCCTTCGAATGTACTTCCAGGGGCACCCAATCAGTGTTCTGACTAACTACAAATTATACAATGTGCTTTCCAAACTGAAACTCTCGGGAAGGCTTGAAAAATGGGCGATAGAGTTGGGAGAGAAAGCGATAGAATATAGACCAAGACCCGCAATAAAGGGTTAAGTGTTGGTCGAATTCATCACAGAAGTACCTGCAGCCCAAGAAGATGAGTGTCACGGGGAATTAGAACCTCCCGTGATACAATACAGGGAGAGCATTTGGCGGCTCTACACGGATGGAGCCTCAAATGATGAAGGTTCTCACGCTAGACTTAGACTTCTAGATCCTGAAGATAATGAGTATACTTATGTCGTTTGCCTAGAGTTCAAAATCACAAACAATGAGGTAAAATATGAGGCTCTCTTGGCTAGCCTAAGGATCGCGTGGAAAATTGGTGCCAAACACTTAGAAGCCCACATGGACTCCAGGCTGGTAGCAAGCCAAATTGACGGATATTACGAGGCTAAAGATGAACAAATGGCCTTGTATTTGACCCATGCCAAAACTCAGATGCAACACTTTGCTACGTGCAAAGTGAATCACATAAAGTGCAACGAGAACAAACAAGCTGATGCGTTAAGCAAATTGGCATTAGTTAGCTTTGAACACTTGGCAAAAGATATGTGTGTGGATGTCCTCAGCACCCTTCAGTTGCCACAAGAAAATTTTGCATCATCACCACAGGTAGCGCATCCTTGATGACACCGATTGTCAAATTCTTATCCGTTGATACTTTACCAGATATCAAAGCGGAGGCTAGGAAGATATGGCACAAGGCGTTGAACTATCAATAAAAAAGATGGTATCCTATACCGGCAATCTTGCTAGGACCGCTTCTCCACTGTGAAGACCCGCAAGACGCGAATCATCTGCTGAGAGAAATTCAAGAAGGCATTTGTGGGGTACACGCAGGCCCGCGCATGGTTGTAGCAAAAATCATGAACGTGGGGTATTACTGTCCAGGTATGCATGTAGACACCTAGAAACAAATCCGTAAATGTGAAGCATGTCAGCGTCGCGTGCCTGATATTCTTCGTCCAAAAATTAACATGATACCAGGCATTGTCGTGTGGCCATTTCAAGAATGTGCCATTATCACTAGACCATTTCCAAAAGCATCAGGGCGGGTGAAATTTCAAACAGTCGCAATCGACTACTTCACCAAATGGTTAGAGGCTAATCCAGAGGCCACTATCAATGCCGCCAGCATGAAAAATTTCATATGGGAGTTCATCATCTATCGATTCGGCTTACCAATAAACATTGTCAGCGACAACGTAACGCAGTTCACTGCTCAGCACGTTAAAGCCTGGCTAGTAGAGTTGCAAATTTCTCAAACTTTTACATCCGTCGTGCACCTGCAGGGCAATGAGGAAGTCGAGTGCGCCAATGATGTGCTAAAAGTAGTTATTAATTCATTAACTAAATAAACGCTAATCTAGACACTAAGTAATAAATTCTAAACTCTTAACTTAACTAAAACAACTAACGGCAAGTGAATCGGTCGACTTTAGTACAACTAAGTAAGTTTGGATATCGAACCCCACGAGACTCTTTAAATTACATAAACTAGCAAATTAGACTCAACTAATACTGACATGACTATTTGTTTATTTGTTTAAAGGGATTTTTTATTAAAATACTAACTTTAAACTATTATTAAAAACTAATTAAGAAAACAAGTAAATTAAACGAAACACAAGTTTATTTATTTAAATCAGATGATAATGAAAAACTACCTTCGCTAGAATCCCCTAAGTTTCAGTTGTTAATTAACCGGGAAAATATTTAGTTATGGAGCTGGGATCGTAAAATAGAAGCATAAAAGAAAACCCGAACAAGACCCCTAACCTTTCTCAAGAAGACACCTATGTGTTTCTAATAAGTTTTAACACACCCCAATTTAAGAATCAAGTTATCTTACAGTCACGTAATTAATTATGGACTAGTTCCTTTATATGAAATCCTACCTTACAGTGCGGAAATCAAAGGCAGTCTAATATATTCAATTGACTCGATAGACAAAGTTAATCAATCAAACCTAGACGAACTCCTTACAAAAAAAATCTAGCAATCTTGATCAACAAAGACCTACCAATAACCTAGCACCTTACAGCTATTTAGGTTAGCACACACTTAGGTTTATTTGATTAAATAATATTGTTCCTGTGATCTTAATGCATATCGATCGTAAAATAGTCAAAGACACAAAGTAGATGACCTAATAGCAACCTTTCATAATGACAAACAATAATGAAGGAAACTAGGGAATAATAAAACTCAACAAAAACCCCTAAGTATCTGTATGCATCAATTTAATATAATTAAATATTTTACTAGTTCATAAAACCATAACAATAAATAAATCCCAAGTCAAAATCAAACATCAAAAAAGGTTCATCATAAGCCTAGGCAGTCTATAATGTTAAGCCTAGCATCATAAAATCAAGCAAAACAATGATAAAAAAATCATGGTGAAAAATAATGTAAACGAAAGATAGAAACAAAAATAATGAAAAATAAAAATAAATTCGGAATTCAAAGAACTAAAAACCTAAAAATAGAAACAAAAATAAATAGTAAACAAGCTAGATAATGGAAAAGACTAGCTGGTAATATGCGCATGAAATATGACTCTTAAAGTCTTCCTCCATGAATGGCCTCCAACTCCGAGCATGCTCGTCAAATAGTACCTCCTTCTCTCACATATGAATAGAAGCGGAAAAAACATAACAAACAATATTTAATAATATATCTTATCAATTTGATAGATGTTAAGCATTAAAAAGATTTTGCCAGACCAACCAACCCACCCAACATATAAAACATGAATAACAGCAGCAAATAAATAAACAAAAAGTATATGGCTCTGCTACGTCATCCCCACACTTGAATTTTGCATCATACTTCATGGGGGTCATTTTTCTAGCTCACTCAATCATGCAAAACTTAAAAACAAAAACAAAGAAGAACTACAAAAAACTACGTTAGTGACTCAACAAGACTTAAAATAAAAATAGGGAAAATATACAAACTCTACACTTGAGTTTTCACTCAAGACACTCCACTATGTGATCTACTCTACTGTTTGAGTGGAGCTTCCTCCACCTCAGTAAAACTCTAGTGCCCTCCAAGAAACTGCATCATGATGTGACCATCCACCAATTTTGTTTCTCTTATCTCTAACTCCTCCAATCTCCACAAACTTCCGCTTACCACAACCACTCTCTCTATCAAACTCCATCAACTCTCAAAAACTTGCGACCTCTCTCTCATCTTCCATGCAAACTCAGACGGAACGGAAATGATCAAGACGTGGATCCATGCCCGGAATAAAAGAATCAATCTAGTAAACGGGACGACATTGATCAATGAGACCGTCTTGACCACTCGGATGTCTCATGGATTTAGCATCATAAGTGACACTATCATCTCCGACTCTATGAGTGATCTTACCTTCAAAAACATCTATGAGTGCCCTAGCACTACGCAAGAATCGACGACCTAAAATAATAGGAACTCTCTTATCGGCCTCCATATCTAGAACCACAAAATCTACGGGGAAAACTAAATTATCGACTTTAACGACATACGAGTGGGGGTGAGTTCTCCTAGGCCTAGCTTCTCATATAACGAATACGACATTAAATTTATGATAGCTCCTAGGTCCGCTAATGCTTGGCACGAGGTATCCCTACTGAACAAACATGGAACAGTGAAAACACTTGGATCGGGTAACTTTTCTGGTACCTTATTGAGAACTACTGCAGAACGCTCTCCGTTCAGTGGAACAGTCGAAGGTCCTCCAAACTTTCCTTTCGTTTAAGAAGATATTTCAAAAAGTTGGCATATTTTGGCATATGCTGGAGTGCCTCGATAAATGGAAGACTAATCCTAAGCTGCCTGAACATGTCTAAGAAGTTTTCGTACTCTCCAGTGAATTTATGATTCTTAACACGAGCTGGATACGGGGCACGAGCATGATCTAAATGCGGTGAATGCCTAACCTCTCTCGGTTTCTTCTCTTCACTCCCTCCAACTATGGGCTCACTGGTTGGTTCGGTACTTGCTGGGCCTAGCCTAGGTTGCACCCTCCCATGAGTCTCCATCACTATCTCCTCATCTATCAACTCATTTCTCTCCTCTACCTCAACGTCTCTCTCCGGACCTAAAACCCTACCACTATGAGTAGAGATGACATTTAACAGAGCAGCCAGATTTTGTTGAGTGGAACCCGAAAACTGACCTGGGAGACTCTCATCTAAACGTCGAGTTATATCACCTATGGTTCTCTGAAGATCTAAGAGTGCGGATTGGTGATTCCTTAAAAGGAAATCATGATCGGCAAATTTCTTTCTGAGTTTCCTGATCTCTAACCAGTATTTGCTTCGTCATCTCCTCTAGCCTACCAATACCACCACTCAAGTCCTTCCCATTACTCCCACCTTGACTACTTTGCTCCCCACTAAACGACTGATCCTGCCCCCGGTTAAGATTTAGATTTGACTAGAAACCAGGGGGAGCACCGGAGGAACGCCAATTAGAGTTATAATTATTATTTTTTATAGTTATTCTAGTTTGAATTATTATTTCAATTAAATGCATTAGGAACCCTATTCTGCCCTCCTATGAACTCTACCTGCTCCTGACTCATTAACGGACAATCTAAAGTCCCATGCCCCCCTCTACACAACTCACACTTATCTACCTTAGCCTTAAGTTCTCTCATAACACGGGTTAGGCTTTCTAAGGCAGCAGGCACACTAGTATCCAGATTGACCTGGTGCATACCTCGGACGGATGAGGGTGTATTAGTGACGGGATTTGAATTCTCATTATGTGGATTTTTAGAAAACTAGGATTGGGAAAAACTCTCAAATAATTCATTACACTCAATCACCTTTTTCTTATCCATTAAATTACCTCCAGCAGCAGTTTCGAACAAGCTTGAGTCTCATAAGTCAGCCCCTTGTAAAAATTCTCAACATTGGCCCGAGGAGTAAGACCATGTTATGAACAACGGGACAGTAAGTTCTGGAAACACTCCCAAGCTTGATAGTACGGCTCATTCGACACCATGTGGAAAGAGTCGATCTGATCACGGATGCGAGAAGCTTCTGCAGGCGGAAAGTATTTCTTTATAAAAGCGGTACGCAACGCCTCCAAAGTAGTGAATGCTCTAGTAAGTTGCGAATCGAGTCAAGTGGCAGCACGACCAGTGAGTTAAAACAGGAATAAATGGAGGAAAATTGCATCTTCATTAGCACCTTGCACATTGAACGTTCTAAGCGCACGAGTAAGACGGTTGATGTGTGCTGGTGCGTCTTCATCCTAACGGCCATGGAACAGGTTATGTTGGGTGAGATTGGCCATGACGTAAGAGGGGATTTGCCATGAGTTAGCGTTATCAATTGCGAGGGTGATGATGGGCGAGTGGTTCTCGGTGAAGCGTCGAAGGCTTCTTGGTAAATGGTACGGTTATTGTCGGCCATTTGATTGTCAGGAATGGTTCAAGGACTCGACAGCGGTGAACTGTGTGGTGATGACTTCAGAAGAGAATCTATGTTGATCGGTGATGATGAACTGGCCTTGGACTTTAACGGTGGTTGTCCTTGCGAACGAAGATGTGGCATAAACCTGAAAAACACTCAAGACCAAATCAGTAGACTCCATAAAAAACACTAAAATACAATTAAAATAAAATAAACGTAACTTAAAATTAAACTAAAATTGATTAGACTCCTACGATTCAAAGACAAAAAAAACACAAATAGCACATATATAGCAAGTAAATCTAATCAAAGATAATAACGCAATGGCCAAGAGTCCCTGGCAACGGCGCCCAAAACTTGATGTGCTAAAAGTAGTTATTAATTCATTAACTAAATAAACACTAATCTAGACACTAAGTAATAAATTGTACTCCTAACTTAACTAAAACTACTAACCGGAAAGTGAACCAGTCGAATCTAGTATAGCTAAGTAAGTCCGGATATCGAACCTACGAGACTCTTTAAATTACGTAAACTAGCAAATTAGAGTCAACTAATACTGGCACGACTATTTGTTTATTTCTTTAAAGGGGGTTTTTATTAAAATACTAATTTTAAACTATTATTAAAAACTAATTAAGAAAACAGGTAAATTAAATGAAACACAAGTTTATTTATTTAAATCAGATGATAATGAAAAACTACCTAGGCTAGAATCCCCTAAGTTTCAGTTGTTAATTAACCGGGAAAATATTTAGTTATGGAGCTGGGATCGTAAAATAGAAGCTTAAAAGAAAACCCGAACAAGACCCCTAACCTTTCTCAAGAAGACACCTATGTGTTTCTAATAAATTTTAACACACACTAATTTTAAGAATCAAGTTTCTTTACGGTCACCTAATTAATTATGGACTAGTTCCTTTATACGAAATCCTACCTTACAGCGCGAAAATCAAAGACAGTCTAATATATTCAATTGACTCGATAGACAAAGTTAATCAATCAAACCTAGACGGACTCCTTACGAAGAAAATCTAGCAATCCTGATCAACAAAGACCTATCAATAACCTAGCACCTTACAACTATTTAGGTTAGTAGCACACTTAGGTTTATTTGATTAAATAATATTATTCCTATGATCTTAATGCATATCAATCCTAAATTAGTCAAAGACACAAAGTAGATGACCTAATAGCAACCTATCATAATGACAAACAATAATGAAGGCAACTAAAGAATAATAAAACTCAACAAACAGCCCTAAGTATCCGTATGCATCAATTTAATGTAATTAAACCTTTTACTAGTTCATAAAACCATAACGATAAATAAATCTCAAGTCAAAATCAAACATTAGCAAAGGTTCATCATAAGCCTAGGCAGTCTATAATTTTTAGCCTAGCATCATAAAATCAAACAAAACAATGATAAAGGAAATCATGGTGAAAAATAATGAAAACGAAAGATTAAAGGTGATGAAACCCGCTGTCTTCGTTCTTGATCGAGGAGCGCTTCACCGGCTGATTCCTTGCCTTTAAACCCGCCAAAATATGCAATCCTAAGCTCCGGAAAACTACAAATTCGGCTCTAGTTTGCAGGGTATGCTTATCGTTAAGTTTAGTGGTGTTTATATACGTTTTCTAGGACCAAAACTGATAAAAACACAAGAAAATTCTAGAATCTGGGTGCCCAGGGCTCCGCGCGACGGCCTTTTTCCCTCCTGGTCGCGCGGCGCCGCGGGCTAGGAGGTGGGCCTGACTGGTCCGGTCCGGTTCAATTATGATGCGGTCCGGTTTGTTTCCTGATGCGTTCCGGTTCAATTCTGATGCTCCAGTTTGGCTTATTTTAGCTTGTTTTTCGCCCTTTTTAACCACGATCAATCTCTGAAACCTACATTATTCAAATATGTAAGTAATATACAAATCTAATAAAAACCAAACAAAAACTAATAAAATATTAATTAAAATATACGAGAGATTTATATATCTTTAGCATTATATCAGCTAATCGCAACGTCGTCAATGAAATTAAAAGGAGTTTAGACAGCTACAGATCTTGTTGGATAGACCATATCATGCATGTCCTTTGGGCCCTCAGAATGATTAGGAACACAAGCAATGCTGAAACACCATTTAGTCTCACTTATGGCACAAAAGAAATGGTCCCGGCAGATAGGTCTACCGTCCCTACGTGTCCTATTCACAGAGGAAAACAACGATGAGCAGCGGCACATTGATCTAATGCTCCTGGAAGAATGAAGAGAGTTGGTGGCAATGCACGAGCACAATTACAAGCGCCAACCCTAAAAATATTACAAAACCAAAGTTAAGATATGTGAGTTCAACACTTGAGATAGCGTTCTCCATAACAACGAGGTGTCCAAAGCTCAAGTGTCGGGCAAGTTGTCGTCAAATTGGCAATGGCCTTATCAAATCGCTGAGGTCCTAGGCAAAGGCACTTATGCATTTAACCAACTCGATGGTGCGCCTGTTCCCGAACTTGGAACGCGGAGAATTGCGAAGCTGATATATGTAAATCGATTTCAGTTAAATAAAAGCGGGCCTAGGGCCATATTATTAATGAAAATGATACTCTGTCGTCGCGATCTAAACTGGCTATTAGTTAAACATGTTATGTTAATTTAATAATAAGAAATAATGCAAAGAAAGAGAGTGCAATATTTCATTTCATTAATAAACAAGTATTTATAAGAGTAGATACCAACATCCCCTAAACACAATTTACATAAGTCCTACACTACTTATGTATAAGTCTAATCATGACAAGGGGAGGCTTTGTAGTCAACTCTCTCTTCTTCTTTCTCTCCCTCCGCCGGATCCTTCTACGCAGCATCGCCATCACCAGCCACGGAGAAAGTGCTCTCCCTCGATGGCTCCAACAACTCTCTCAGATTTTGCACGCCATTCTCATCCTTGGCAAGCTGGGCGATGGCAGACAAAATAGGGAATGACAAGGCGTTCTCCACAGCCCGATACTCGACTTCAATATCAATATTGTTAAGAGAATACAAGTCCAGGGGAATTTGTTCATGCACATGCGTTAGAGCCTCCTGGAAACCTTTCCTTGTGTACCACCTGATGGGCTGCTGTCACAGGGCGCCCAACGTTCTTCGTCACAGCTTCATCATTATGATGTGCTAGGCAACTTGAGCAATTAAAAAAGAAGTTAGAAAAAGAGAACTATTGATAAATAAATAAATAAATAAGAAACCAAAAGAAACAGACCTTTCGGATGGCATGCTTCAACAGCCAGTCAAGGTCGGTGGCAAGAACGGCGCTCTGATAGTGAGAGTCTTAATTGTTTGCTGAAGAGCCGCCATCGCATCAGCAAGCTTTCCAGCATCCGCCTTTCGAATCGCCGCCTCGGTCTCTAATTGCTCGATCTGCCTGCGGATATTGGCATTCTCCTACTCTTGCTCGGCGGAGGTCTCCTGTGCAACCTGCGCCCGGCCACGTACTTCTGCAAGATCTTTGTTGGATTTCTTGCATGTGGCCTAGAACTCCTTGTAGCGCTCAGCACGCTCCCCGACAAACTCCACCAAGTCTACCTCCTCCTTCTTCTATTTTTCCTTAGAAACAACCATAGCATGGCGGTACTCTGACGCGTCTTGGTCCACTTCCATATTACCTCATCACAACCCTTCATGACAAGTTCCATTTCTTTCATGGTGGAGTCCGATTAAAATTTTTTTGCATGAAGGTTCCGATTCTCACGAACAGAATTGTAGCCAACGTCGAAAGATAGGGTCTCGCAGGACTGGAACTTACGAGCTATGCGTTCCCCAGGCGGGAAGCAATGATCCAGAAAATCGGAGCACACAGCTAGGTTATCAAAATCGGTGCCACGAGTAATGTTCCATCGAGACAAGTATAGTTGGTTGGCCTCAATGGAATCACTCGGGTTCATTCCCTTGGACCTGATGTCACTACCACTAGCGCCTACGCCTCCCCCACCTCCAAGGTTATCAAAATATTTACCGGTCATAAGCGCCCTAATTTCAAAATGAGGCAGTTAGAAAATTTTGTCCCCATCAAGGACGAGGGCCTTGGATGGGGACTTACCCGGGAACTTCAATAAAAAGTCATGAGAGAAGGTCTACTTCACTTCTCCCTTGCCGGTTTCTCTACTCGAACCTCAGGTGACTTAACAAGAGCCATAGTCATTGGTTGGGAAGGTTTCATCGTGGTTTCGGCCTCAGGCGGGGTAACCACCTCCATCTTCACAGGCTCTGTCGTCACCATAGCTCGGCCTCGGACAGATTAACTCTTCCATCGTCATAGGTGAACTCTCTACCATGGGAACCTTAGGCAGCGCCTTTGACGAGTCGCCCACACTCGTCTTCACTAGTGAAGAGGCTGGCGCGTCAACAGTTGTCTTCTGAGTGTCTTTCAGCATAACCTCTTCCATTTTCTTCTTCTTCTCTAGAAGCAACTTTCGTGCCTCTGTGCAAAAAAAGTGTTTGCAAATTTCAAAAATGAAACAAAAGGAAGAGGAACGAAGTGAGGATATGGTTGAACCGGGCGAAGTAACTAAAATAGGCAACCTGACGAAACCTCCAAGTCGATGTTTTTTAAACAAAGGAACCTCTTCCTCTTCTTCCTCCTCCTCCGCCATGGGCGCCACACCATGTGGATCAGTGAACGCACATGTGCCCATGGCAGTTCCCCCAATAGAACTAGCAGATATGCTCATATTCACAATGGTTCCAAACTGAAACGATGAAGTCACGTTTGTGTCAACAATAGTTTCAGATCTAGCAGGAGGAGTCACCTTGGTATCCACCACAGTTCCCGTCAAGGCAGGAATTGTGGAGGAAGCACGCGGCAAGCCAAATGGAACGTTACAGACGATCACTTCGTCATCGTCTTCATCATCCAAGGACCTCTTCTTAGCGCCATTGGAGGACGCATCCTTCTTCAGGAGTGTTCAAAAAAATCCAAATCCAAATCCGTATCCGAATTATCTAAAAATACGAATCCGAATTATCCGAATTTTGGATATCCGAATCCCGGATAAAATTTCGGATTCAGATTCAGATAGTGATTATGAAAATTTTCTGATATTTCGGATATCCTATATCCGAAATTTTAAATTTTGTTTTTCTTTATATATATTTTATATTGTATTTAACACAATGAAAACCCTAAATCTTTCTCAATTCTCATCTAAATCAGCCGCTCATCCACTCATCAGATATCTTGCAGACCATTCATCAATACGATCTACGCATCTCGCCGGTAACGGTCTCCGGTGGTAATCAAACACCGCATCTCTCCATTGTATGTATGGTTGTATGCTCGCTGTCCCACATGAGGATTGTGGTTGTGGAGAACCAGATATGCTAATAAGATTCACTGTTTGCTTTTCATCTCAGTGATTGGTGGATGTGATGGTCGTCGGTGGCTCGTGGTTGTGTGGTGGGTCATAGGTAACTAGGTCTATTCGTAGTTTAAGTTTGTGTAGAATTGAAAAATATGTCCAGATCTAGATCATTTTTCTGATGATGTTTGTGGTGTTTGTGAAGAACATATAATAATAAACATGAATTGCTTTCTTTTTTTTTCAGAATCAGATATCAATTTCATTATTCAAAGGATATCCGAACTTCGAATATCCGAAATTTTAGATTCGGATAGTGAAAACCACTATCCGAAAGGTCCGGATATCCGACTTTGAAAACCCCAAGCCTTATTCCCGCCATAGCCTTGAGACTACTTGGATCCGCAGGAAGGCAGGCGTCGAATGTGGGATTGGTTACCTGCAAAGTATAACCCCCAATTATTGTAAATACTCGTAAAGTTAGATACTAACCCTCTTTAGGGTTCACCTAAGCTCGAAGGCAAAGGAGGAGGTGGCAAGGACGTCTAGTCTGTTGGGGCAGGAAACAAAAAGCTGTTAGCCGTCCGTTCCAGAATGGATATCACCTGCGGACCCAACGCCTAGCAGAACTTTATCTTCACTCCCTCAAGAGTAGGTTCCAATAGCAAGATGCGATCGTCTACCTCTGTAAATAGCATCAAATTAGATAACGTAAAAGGCAGTAAAATCTAAGTGCAAGGAAATAAAATAGCTTGCTCACCATTCTTGATGGTAGGAACCCTAATGGGATCCTTCCAGATGCGGCTAATCCCCAATAGCACGAGTGCTCGCTCCGGAAAATGGCGAAGAGGAAACAGGCTGCTCTCAACTTATTATACCAGTCCGTATATTGTATTGCAATACGGAGCTGTCATGGCCTCTGCCAACTCCTTCCATTCAGAAAACTCATTGCTTTATAGACCACCCATGTAGTGACATAGAAGAAAACTCTCTTCCAGTCATGCAGGCTCTTGGGCACCTCCCTAGCAATCGCCTTGGGCCATGACCGCGTGTACAGGTGGTGTCAACCCTGGGAGTTCCGGAAGTAGTAGAAAGCCATTAGCTTGTCAACTGAAGGGGCGATACCCAAACATTGACAATTAAACTACAAATGGTGAAAGCGCACCATCCTGAGCGGATGAACCTAGGTCAAGTGCAACCCAAAGGTATCCAGCATCGATAACACGAACTGGGTCATCGGGAGTAAGAAGTTCCTGGCCGTGAAAAACTCCTTGTACACGGTAATATTGCCATTAGGAGCGTCCATAACCATCTTGCCAGGAGCCGGCAACTCCAGATCAAAAAACGGGTCGAACCAATACAACTCGACTATCTCGTCAAAGTCGGTGCGGATAATCCGACAACCGTCGACGTCCATAGTCAGCCCTTTCTTCTTTCCTTTTCTTTCTCTTAATAAGAAGGACCAGAAATGGGTAGGCAAAGAAAATCAGGAAACAGAAGGATTTCAGGAAAATATTCGCCGGAGACGATGAATATTTTCCGGAAATCAATCGTTGGAGGGAAGAGAGGACTATGCAGAGTAAATTTTAGGGAATAGTGAGAAAATGATCACCGTACCTCCTATAGATATACCCATTTAACTAATACGATGGGATGGTTACTGAGGAGAGAGAAACTATTGGCCCAACAAAACGGCGCCACGTATGAGGAACAAACCGTCAGGTGTGTTACAGCTGGGTGCGTCACCGGGATTCTCACCCAAGAGCCTGGCACAAACGAAAAAGCTTCTTGTAGACAATAAGCGTCACATCCGCGTCCCATCATCCATGAGCCATTATCCGCACCACCAACAATTTTAAATTTTCCCGCCTATATCCACGTGGTAGACCAGCTCAGCAGATGAAAACTTGTAGAAATATACAAGTGTATTCCGCCTAAGGAAGGGTATCAATAACCTTCCGCCAGAAAGGCTTCCTCATAACGAAGGATATCAATGACCTTCCGCCAATAAGGTTTCCCCCTAAGGTAAGTTATCAATAACCTTCCGCCTAAGGAAGGTTTCCAATAACTTTCCTCTAGAAAGGTTTCTGCCTAAAGAAGGTTATCAATAATCTCTCGCCAAAAAGGCTTCCGCCAATGGAAGGTTTTCAACAACCCACCACTAAAAAGTGAAAGAACGTTAAGGAAGAATTTGTGGATCGACGCGTATAAATGTGTAAGGGTGATATCTACTCTCAATGTATGTGCGGAATCCATAATCAAGGTGAAAAACACAATAGAAATCTCTTTAATCTTCTTTTATTACTTGATAGAAGTGAAGTACAACATGATATGACAAATATAAGAACAAGTAAAAAATGGACCAAAATTCGAAGAACACATATGTCAACATAACCTATATATAGGTGATCTTGGGATTTATATGCCGTATAAGCTTATACGGCGCATAAGTTATGTATCGTGTAAGTTATACAGCATGTAACTTCATATGAGTTCATTACATCACAAACCAATCCTAAACACTACTATCAAGACCTATAACACAAGGCCTAAGCGCTAGACATTATCCACTAAAAATCCCCCCCTTGTATATTGCTTGGTCTTTGTGTCTAAGACATAGGCATTTAAGCACTAACAAACACCCCATTGGATATTGCTAAGACTAGGTCTTCCAAAACTCAATTATAAGGCTAAAGACACTTTAACGTTATCCCTTCCGAACTTCTTAAAACAATTTGACATTTCAACATCTCTATCGACTCAAGATCATGTCTTTCCACCTTTCATGAATTAATACTCAAAGTTCTTTTCACTGCTAGCATATTCAATATATTCTCTCACAAACTTCCAAAATGGATCACATAGCATACCTGAATTAAACGTTAATGTTTGTTTGTGCTCTATCCATATCTTTCTCAACCACAAGGGATCCACCACATGAATCTTATCCCAAGTCTGCACTTCAAAATCTAATTTTAATTCATCAGCGTGAGAGTAATCACAGTGTATAAGTTCAATTTTTCAACATGTAAGATGTATACAGCGCATAAGTTATGTGCCCGTATAATTTTGTATTGAAACATGGTTATACGGCGTGTAACAACACATACGATGAAGATATACGTTGAAAGTTATACGGACAGGAGGTCATACGTAAGATGTTATACGGCGTGTATGCTTATACGCTCCAAAGGGATATGCGCCGTATAAGCTAAACATGAAAGTTTTTGCAAATTTTTGTGAGAGAATGAAGATGAAATGATTTGACACTTTAGGAAACTATTCAAAACTAAAGATATGACAGTTTGTGAACTTTTGATAAGTTTTGAACGATTAAATCTTCTGGAATGATTGAAAATAGGTATAAACGAGATGAGGTACTATTGCTATAAATAGTTTCATAGACTTATACGTTCTCATTTTTGAGATTTTAGTGATCCAGAGAGGTACTATTGCTATAAACTGTCATACTCATTGTACTTTTGAAGTTATCAAGTAATATAAAGAATTGAAAGATATTCTTATGTGTTTTACCTGTACTATGGATTCTGCACTTAGTATTTGAAGAGTATATATCCTCATGCACGTCTTACACATCTATCTTATGGTCCTTCAAATCAACTAACATCACAAACCATTCATAAGCACTACTATCAAGACCTACAACACAATACCTAAGCACTAGACATTATGCACTAACAAAAATATTTCCGCCTAAGGAAGCTTTTTCAACAACCTTATGCCAAAGAGACTCTGACCAAAGCAAGTCTCCAACAACCTTCCTGTCTAAAAGAAATTTCCAGCTATTCCAGAGAAGTTAACCCTCCCACGAGGGTATAATAGAGGGGGGAAGACTTCATGGAAGTACTCGTGTCACCTCATCAGTTTATAATTTCCCTCATCATTTCGTTACAAGGAAACAATGGACTGGGGCGGGGCTTGAAGAGGTAGGGTGGTAAGACCACCCAGAAGACAGCGCACACCTCCGCAACGCGAATATACAAAGCACCAAGTACAAAGTGCAGGGCGGTGACAGAAATTCGCTTTGATGGAGCCCTACCAGGCACCAAATATTCTCTAACATCTCGGGATGAGTAGCGCCAAAGATCTTCCTAGATATAGTACAAAAAGGAAGTATCTTATTGGAAAGGACGTCAAACCAATAAGAAACGAATAGCACATCATTAATAGTACTACATAGTGCGAATGCCACCATCAGTCAACTACTTTATCCATCAACTTCTCTTGGGCACATGCAAGTTCTTCCATTGGTGGATTTCCTGACATAGCAAGTGACTCATACCTTCTCTTCCCCTATCCGGCTATAAATACCATTTAACCTCCAATGGTAAAAAGATCCAAACTTCGACACGAGAACACTCACCAGTGCTCTGCGATAACTTGTATATTATATGATTATCACGAATACTGATTCTCACGCCGGATTGTGGTTACGAGAATACCCCCCCCCCCTTGTCCCCTTCTCGTAACGAGCTCACAGTGTCTTGTTTTGTAAGTGAAGCTACTCAGATATGCCGGATTATACTCAACCCCCGAGTGTCGGTTAGCATTTCTTCAAATTCCTAATGCATTTATTTTTGTGCTATTTAAAGAAAAAGAATTGTCAAATATTTTGGTATTGGGCGACTGATATTAAGAAAGTAAAGAAAATTATAGTCTTGTGGTAAAAACTAAAGAATTGTCATAATGAATTCTAACATTGTACTTATATTTATCAATACTATATATAACTAGGTTTTATTCCCCGTATTACGATGGATGTTTACATTATTCGTTTCTAATATTTATATATTTTTTTGGATTTTACTATTATTTATTATAAGGAAGTTAGTAATATACTTAGGGTTTGATGATGAAAGAGTTTGACAAATAAATGAGGTGTTATAACCCGAATTAAAAGCTATTTTGGTGTAGATTTTAATTTTTTTACTATAAAATTGTTTCTTAATTATAAATAATATCTTTTTTTTTAAATAGCTAGGATATTGGTTTTTAGTATATCCCTATTTTATAGGGTTTTCATATCAAATATTTGATGAGATTAATTTTTAATTTAATGAGATGTTATAACCCGTTTAAAGGCTATCTGTGTTTGGTGAGACCCATACCTGTGAATTCAAGTCAAATACATGAGAAGTAGTCATTTACAAATAAAGCAATCTGGTGACTTAAGAAAACTTAAGGAGCAGTCAAAGAGCTTTTGAAGGTTTCATTTATATATATTTAAAATGCATGAGTGAATGAACTCTTAAATTTTAAGAGGTACAATCACTATTGCATAAATAACAATTACTAATGCAATTAATTTTGAAAATCAAAGGGTAATATATAGTCTTTGCTTGTACGATTATAGTGTTAAACAATTTAGCTTGAAAACATTTACAATAATAGTCCTTAAACTTAAAGGCTATGTTTTGTTAACTTATTAAATAGTTACATATTTACCCCTTATTCTAAACCAACCACCTGCGAAGTTATAACGACCATAACTTTTTTGCATGTTAATATTTTTTTAAAAAAGAATTAAACCATAAAAAACGAGAATTTTATTCTTTTTAATTTGAGTATGACATTGCTATATTTTCTTAATTTTAAAAAATAACAAGTTACGTGATTACTAGTTAGAGCTACAACGGGTCGGGTCGGGTGGGCTTAGGTCATATGTCAGGCCGAGTTACACGTTCACCGATAACGGTTGCACGTCTGACGCTGCATTGCACGCGTACTATAGTCGGGCTACGTACGTACCATTGTGAGGTCACCATTTACATGTTCGGTGTCGTGTTTACGCGTTTACCCCGCCACATCACACAGACACCCAACTAGTTTCTATTAAATATGTCAAATTCAACATATGTAACACAAACTAAGATCAAATAACAGGACATTAGTCATAGATAGCTTCGCACGCCGTTAAAAGGTTAACGGATTGTAAAACGATTTATCGGTTGAGCATGTAAAATATTCATTTATCTATATTTTAATAAGTTGGCAAGACAACATGTTCTACTTTAGTACAAAATAATCAAAAACCTAATTTTTTTTCTGTCAATTTTTTTAGGTTATTTAAAAGATTATCACTTATAATATACAACTAGTAATCGTACCGGCGTGTTGCGGCAGGCCAAGTTGGTGCCATGGTTCGTGTACATTAGACATATTGAAAACATATATAGGTTGTCTATACAATGAGACGTTAACAATGGTCAAAGAAATTTTAACCCGTTTCTTTCTAAATGATCAAAGCATATGTAATACAGTTACATCATCGTAACTGATAAAAACATATATACACACTAAAGTTAATTCATTGGAAAAAAAATCATAGGCATTTTAACTTGTTTCAAGAAATTACAAAATCCCATGCTGCTTCTTTTGAGTTCCACAATACGAAGTTCTGCAAAACGATATATAATGAAAATTCAAAATGATTGTTTGGAGTAATGCAGGCTGTGACCAAGATGAGGTTTTTTCAAGAGGTTAAAATTGATTTGTAGGAGAAAATACCTTATCAAATACACCTCAAACTCGCTTAAGAAGGTCATGAATTCCTCGCCCAGCTTTGGTTATGGCAAGAGGGTTAGGGGGCTGAAAAATAAACAATTCCCGAGTCTTTGTATTATAATGAAAGAATTAGAATATACACAAATATGTAATATAGATTAGGACTTCAACAAAAGATATGCATGACGTATATGATACCTTACCAAGAGACCACCTTCTGCTAGAGCTAAAGCGATCGACGACCGTATCCAAGAGGGGTGGATATCACAAAGAATGATGTTTCGTTCGCGGTGATGCGTACATTCAAGTTATACCTCTCAATTATTCTCCGCAGCGCCTTCTTTGTTATTCCCTTAACTCGAGCACCATCAACATGGAGCCCCAAAACAAACATCAATTGCCCTGCCACAAATAAGTTGCAAGTAATCAACCAATAACTTAAAAATGAAGTTGGTAAAAACTATTTCAAACAAAAAAGTTCATTGTGCAAACCAAACTATGTGAAGATAATGTGATGGAACTGAACTTACTTGAGTATGTCATCCCCATTAGGCATTAGCTTATAATCGCCGACCAGGGAAACTTTCGTGTAGGTCCAGACGTCCTTCCATAGTACCGCTAAATAATTGAGCTAAACTTTTCAATCCCCCACAAATCTGTCAAAATAAAAATTATCTTAGTATTACGAACGCACTGCTCGTTTGTTAACATTTATATCTTAGCCAGAATCAAACTAAAGCTACAACACCAAATTCAAACAGGAAAATAAACCCCTTTAATTTCCAAGTCAATTTACTAAAAATAGAATTTCTTCATGTGGGTTTTGTTTGTTCTTTCCCTTAACATGTATTACAAAAACTAAAATATCAATATAATTTTGTTCTTTGTCAACTGAAATTTAACATAAATCACATTTATAAACTGGGATTTTTGCTTAAAGTAAGAAAAGAAAAGTTCAACTAGAAATCATTGATGCTTTAATCTTTGACTGCCTAAACAAAAATGGGAACTGATTCACCATTTACCTTTGTCGTATCATAAGAAGCTAATTTGATTGGGTGAGCAGTGTCCTCTGAGAACCATTTCAGTTCCATCACTCAATGCCTTGATGGTTTCTTCAAAGAATAGAAATCATTAGTATAATTAAGAAAATAAAAAACTAAAATCTAGCGTTATAATTGCAGTACCTCTTTATTTTAGCTTTTCATATAAAGTGCTTTTAAGTTAAGAGTAAGTTCTTAAAATTCCAACTATTGTAATGAATGCCGGATTGTTAGATATGACAATTTACCTACACAATGAAAACTATTAGTCTCAAATTTGGAAGACAAACTTGAGTGAACTAAACAATTGTCCAAAGCTTCCTAAGCTTTCGTTGAATTGCTTTATAGATTACGGTCACTAATTGACTAATTTCGGTTTAAAAAAAACCTTAACCATGTCCATAATATAATAATTTTACCCATATATGAAATTTGATAACATATTAACATTACATGTACAAAACTTGAGATATAAAGAAGTGGCTCTGTCTTTCAAAAAAAGTAAGAAAGAATTAAAGAAAAATTACAAAATGCCAATGTAATTTGACAAACATGATTCAATGAGAGTTTTGTAATGGAAACTTGTTTCCAAGCTAATCAGATCACAATTGTTTATGCCATGAGTGCATATTTATAGTCCTAAGAAACAATAGAAATCAGAATTGTTAGGGTTGAGTGCTTTGCACAGAAACGCCGGAAAGGTGTGAGTCCCCGTCCCGGGGACGGTTTGGGGACGGAAACGCTACCTAAACGCCGGCGAAACGTTTCCCGAACGATTCCTGTAATTGGGTACGGATCAATCAGAGTTTCTGAGACGTTTCCTATTAAAATTAGGGTTTTATATATGTGTAAACTTACATTTAACTTGGAAACTTGCATTTAAACGTTCATTTACAATTTTTTTCCGACACCGGCAAGGGTGAACAGATGTGTTTGGGTGGAAGAGTATATAGGAAGAAGATAAGAAGTATTGGGAATATTAAAATTAATATTTTATTGTTTTGTTTTTTCTCTTTTCAATTGTTTATTACTTTTAACTCACCCTTTGTTACTTTTGCTACTTTTAACATAATATAAAAAAAGCAAATTTGATTGTTTACTTTATTTGTAAATTAAAAAAAATGTTTTAGGTTACTTGTTGGTAGGTGTTGTCAACAATTTTAAATACTGGTTTTTTTTAACATTTAACCTCTTCATCTTTCACTTGTTTGCATCTAGTCTCTAAAACTTTTAAACTTTTACATAAAAGTGTTTTTTTTCCAATCTATTATCTCTAGTTTTGTGTAATTCATTTGTAATCCTAAGTTTTAAAGTAGCGTGTTCAATTCTTAAACAATAAATGTCTATTTTGGAATATGTTTAATATATTTGTATTTTTTTTGTTGTACCCTTGGCGTACCCGTATCTTGGATTTTTGATTTTTGTCGTTTCCCGTACCCGTAACGTCCCCATATCCTGCTACCGTACCCGTTCCTATGCTACTTAGGTTGAGTGTTTCTTACCTACCAGTTAATGATTCACAAATCATATATATAAAAGTGATGAACAAAGTCCTTTCAAGCTGCCATCTCTTTTTTTCAGTTCGGAACGAATCTTAATGCCACAACAGCGGCAAAGAACTGCCACCCACCACCGTCTTCTTCAATTTGAGTTCGTAAACCTAATCCCCAAAAGACGTTTGTTGTTATTCTTTCTTCTTGAAAACCTAACCTAGAAAACAAAACAGGTAAAAGCGGATGATGGGTCGAAGAAGAACATATGGGAACAACGACGTTACAGCCAATTCAGCGAGTTCGAGAAGAAACCTAACCTGTAAACAATCGATCGAACAACAAAAGCCTACCTTGCGTTATGACTGATGCTGAAGATGAATCACCAAGCAAAGAAGAGAAAAGGAAGGTAGAAAGGTAGGTGATTTTGCAGTGGAAGAAGAAAAGGTACGAACAATCTAGGGGTTTCAATTGCATAGCATCCACATGTATGTTTTGTGTGGTCTACCAAAGTCAAAGAAAAAACAAAACACGTGTCACATGGCAGATAGCTATGTGTAAAATATGTATGTATTGGTGTATGTATCGATGTGCAATGAAAGAGAGTACACTAAGCATCATAAGTTGTAAAAGGGATGAACAGTAGCATATGTGAGACAAAGAAAACTTGCATTTTAAATATATATATATATAATATTTGTTACACAATTAGGGTTATAATAATAACCATTCGTCAATAAACGAGTTGATTTTGGGTAATGGTGCTACAACAAATAAAGGGACAATGGATAGTTTAGACGACTTCAGTCTGAATAGTTTGAACGGGTCCTACTAAGATGAGCAATCGTTAGCTCGCCGCATAAGAGGGTCTTCTACGATCAACATTTAGCATGAGAATAAATTAATATATTCTTTGAAGGAAACAAAGGAGAGAGAAAGAGTAAAAGTGCAAGTCTGAGAATGAGTATGGAATGATATACCTAAGGTTAAGTTCTCTTTTTATAGTGAAGTGTTCATGTTCAAGCTGACATGTGAAGGTAGCCCGATCGCTTGAACGAATAAAGCTTATCTACTCTTTCTGGTTGTAGGGTTTGACCTTGCCTTTTTAGTAAAATGGGTTGTCACTACTTTCTTGAGGCATGTATGCAAGCTAGTCATTGCTTTTTTAGATAAAGAGATTTGACATTTTTTATAAACGTTGTTCATGTCACATCACGAAGCTTCTAAGCATCCTACCGTTTAACCTCCAAAGCTTATAAAACCATCTTTTGGGCTTCGGGTTTGGTGATCGGGCTACCCTTGTCATCAGGTAAAAAGAGTTTGCATGAAGGTTCGTCTCAGTTAACCGAAATTCTACAATGAGTCAATCATGTAGCAGTGGATATAATCAAATTACATAATTTTTCCAAATGGACATGTTTATAAACCC
>NW_027502408.1:0-61317 GCF_021521415.1 Bidens hawaiensis | reverse complement strand
CATGGCGATGGTTTTACCAAAACTCGTTTAATTTGCTCATTTGGCTTGATCATATATCTCATAAGGACAATTCGCTTATTTTTTCTCATATTATATTATATTGAACTAGCTGGTGTTTTATTCACTCAACCTAGTGTTGACAAAATATATCTATTTTATACGCATATGCAGGTTTTAGATTGCTTTGAATGCAAGATTTGGAGGAGATTTAAATGATGCTTTAAGTTAGATGAATGTTATCAAGACACAAATTTAGCAAGACTTAAATTTGAATTTATTTGTTTCCGTTTTTAATTATTTGTACTTTGTTTGAAATCGTTTGGATTTATTTGAATACTTAAATTAATTTAATAGATATTGCACATTTTAATTTATTGCATGATAGTACATTGAGAGTTGTGAACAATCAGTTTATGCCTTGGCATTTCCGCCTTAGGTTGGGGTGTGACAGATTGGTATCAAAGCTGAAGGTTTAAGATAGGTCGTTAGTGGTGCCATATTAACATGCTTAGGAACCTCAAACGTGTTTATTTGATTGTCTTATGTGTTCAAATTATTTGTTTACAACTTTCCTAGTTAATTATTTAATTATTGTTTATTATTATATCGGCATGCACACACACACAACTCCGAGGCTATGCCTCAACCTTAAAGATAATATTTCTTAATTAATTTAAATCAAGTAGATTTCCTTTTATTTTAGGAAATTCCTTAAGAATTCCGTAGTGTTGTTTTTGCACTTTCACCTTAGGGCTAGGTTTTGTGACTAGTCATGTAGTAACTGGAAGGGGAGAGAACTGTGAGTCGGGCCTTGGTAAACCGGCTTTGAGAACCCAAGGCAATACGCTATTCCTTACCTAGAGGATAACCTGACCACCGTACTCGATCTTATAAGCCAAAGCGGGACACAATTGTCATATGACCGACACCCTAGGTTGTCAAACGTAACCGCATTAGCGGTTGCAATTTGTTTTTAAACCGAATTCATTATGATTCGTGGCTAAATTGGTTAATTCCCTATTATTGTGTTATGTTATTTTAACTGGTAGTTTGTTGAACCATGGAACCCATGGGCACTCCTACTATCCGTTTATCAACTTATTTTAAACATTATGTTTTTATTGGAGTTAATCATACGTGTTGATTCACGGGATACTCCAACTACTCACATTTTTATCTTTTTAGTTCGTTATTTAGTTAGTACAGTTAAAATGTCACGTAAAGCGCATGGGCTGTCCAACTCTCTTGCATTGATAATTCGTTAATTATTTTAACTGGTAGTTGGTTGAACCATGGAACCCATGGGCACTCCTACTATCCGTTTATCAACTTATTTTAAACATTATGTTTTTATTGGAGTTAATCATACGTGGTGATTCACGGGATACTCCAACTACTCACATTTTATCTTTTTAGTTCATTATTTAATTAGTACAGTTAAAATGCCACGTAACGCTCATGGGTCGTCCAACTCTCTTGCATTGATAATTCGTTAATTAGTTGGTACAGTTAAAATGTCATGTAACGCTCATGGGCCGTCCAACTCAATTATTTTTATGCGTTAGTTAGTTGGGCCATTCAAGCTGCCATGGAAAGCTCATGGGAGGCCAACACACAAATTATGTTCCGTTGGTAGTTTGTTAAGTTAACTTAATCAAATAAATTATTATCCTTTTAACTGACCTCATCTCCTCATCTAGTTATCTCAAATTGATTGCATTGATTACGTCATATCATAAATATTTACGCAATTTACCTCTTGTCTTACAATGATTCCTCATAGAATGTCTTCACTAAGAAACCATTGTCGTAATCAACACTCATATGGTTATCATGACTGCCGTCTGGCTGCTATGCTCACCAAAGAGTTTGTTGTTGCTATGCTCGCTATCATAATCCAAATCTAAAGCCTCAACTCGAATGGTTCTACGACATTTACTGCTCCAAACAACTATGACTTTAGAAACTTATTGAGTACTAAACTTACCACGTTTCTTGGTGAGGAAAATGCACCAAACTTCTGCAATGGTTCGAGAAGATGGAGAACGTGTTTATCCATTGTGAATGTCCGGATGCCAAACAGACTAAGTTCTCCTCGAGCATTTTCGAGGATCGAGCTATCACTTGGTGGAATGCTTTCAAAGCCGACCAAGGAACTGAGTTGGTTGTGTCCATGCCTTAGGATCATCTCAAGGAGGCCATGAAGAAAAGGTTGTGCCCCGAACATGAATTATAAAGGCTTGAACCGAATTTTGGGAGCTCTAGAAAATTGGTAGGGATAACTCCACCTATTCCAACTACTTCTGTGAGCTTAGCCGAATCATACCCCATCTTGTAACCCCCGAGAACTGTGGCATTCTGAAATACAATCATGGTTTACCAACTATTTTTCGAGATGTTGTGGTGAATCGTGACCCATTAACCATTAGTGAGACTATGGACCTAGCTGATTCTCTCACCGACGATCATGTCAGGGATGGAACCTTGTCCCAAAATGATTCCAATCCTAATCCCGACAAGACCGAAACCGACTCATCCACTGCTGCTAAATCCGAACCCAAACCTGCTTTCAACAACAACAATCACCGCAACAACAACCACAACAACAAGCGTAAGGCCAATCACCAATATTATGTCGTTAACCAACCCAATGACCAACCTCCACCTAACCAAAATGCACCGAACATAAGAGCCTACGCCGGACCTCATCCTCTTTATGCTAAATGTAACTGTCATCACCCTGCTCAATCCCTTTGCCGACTTTGCACCCAATGCAATCGTTATTGCCACCTTGCTAACATTTGTCGTATCCCGCCTAATGCACAAGTTGTCGCACAACAGTCTATCCCTCATGCTCAAGCCGGTGTTCCTAATACACGTGCTTGCTACCATTGTGGAGACCCTAATAATCTCCGCAACATGTGCCCTCAACTTATCCATGCTCATCAAGCTCAAGCTATGACTGCACCATACTACACTACCCATGCTCACCAAGTTCAAACCTATCAACCCCACATCCTCCAAGCTCCTCTCGTCAATCAAAATCACCATTACCTAACTCGACCCTATCAAATTCCGCACCCGCAAACTCAAGTTTACCAATCATACTCTAATAAAGCCCCAATCATGCAACCCCTTCAAGATCATCCCATTCAAGCTATTCCAAGTCAATCTACCTCGAATGCTCAAGTCCTCGCATGGAAATCATAATAAGAAATATTATGTGTCATAATATAGAATCGAAAGTAATCGGGATAATGGTACAAATGTAAAGATGATAAGGACATGGTGGATAAGCCGCTGGTAAATCCTATATATAAGTGCCATTATCAGATTTTCATTTGGAGCGTTGTTTTGACTATTCAAACTTGTGTGTTAAGATGAGTTTTAAATTATATTCAAAATTTTCCTTTTATCAAAATTTAATGGTTTTGTTTAGGTATTCCTTAATTTCGGGATGAAATTCCCAAAAGTAAGGGATATTGTAACAAGTCGGATCTTTTCGTTTATTATTTAGTTAACCGTTTCCCGACCCGTCTGTATGATTGGGTAATTCAATCTATAAAATATCGCGTCTATCGAAACATTATTATTTTATTATAACTTGTTTATTATATTTATTCAATGTATCAAAATAACTATCAAAGATATACATTTTTAATATTACACTATAGTAACGAATGAACCAATTACTTTAACGTATGAGGTTTTACCACGTAAAACCCTTTAATTTAACCATCAAAACCAACTACTTGATGTCATTTTCATAAACAATACCTTAAAAGTTACCATAAGGTATTACTTTAAAAAAATTTACATTAACGCTCTTACATTAGCCTTTTTAACTTAAATTTTTTTTTAACTTAAAACTTTTTTTTAACTTAAAACTTTTTTTTAACTTAAAACCTTTTTAACTTAAAATGTGGGTAAAGTTTTTCTTTTTCAAAATATAATTCCCATAGCTCTATAATCGAAAATAAAGTAGAACTGAAAATCTTTTTGGAATTTTCCAAGATTTTTATCAAAACAAATCAAAAATCTTTTTGAAATTTTTAGAATATTCAAATCGAAACTAAACATAAACTAAACTTTAAACTACGAAAACAATACATATTTTTGTGAGTTCGTGCAGGGGATCATATTGTCCGAGAATTTTTTCCATCACAGTTTTATATTTCTGTTTTATTCTGACTGATGTTAAGTTAGTCATTGATATTGTTGTCCACATCAGCATTACAACAAATTTTTCAAAATTTTCTATGATATCTTAAAGCTTTAATTAGGGAACAGAATATCACAAACTATCAGCATCTAATCTTGATTCATGCTTATTTTGATTTTTAACATGTCACCCCAATTTGACTTAAATCTAGAATCAGCAGATCAAAATATCTTGAATTTAAGTTTTTTTTACAATAGCAAATTAGCATATAATCCCACTACAAGATATACCCCCGTTATCAAGAAATACTCCGAGTTCCTTTCCCATGGATGAGTATGCACGATTTCATCTGTATGGCTTACATACATTGTGCCCCTTGTGGTCCATTTCTTAATGGTAATAAGACACGAGCAAGGGGACAATGTATGACTCACAACATGGTTTGATCAAGTCAGTAGTGAATTTGTACAATAAAGTACATTTGTGATAAACATTAATGGCTTATATTGGCTGATTAACTGTAGGTTCGCCTTTTGAGCCAAATAATATTCTCCAAAATGAATACCGAGGAGATAAACCGCATAAAGACCCAACGGAGTCCGGAAACTCAAGGCATCTCATCAATACAGGATTTAAGGCCATAAGACTATACATCGTTGAAGTGTCAACCATTAACTAGAAGCTTAATCAATTTAATTTGTAACAATTTTGGTGATCAAACTGATTTAAGGCTTGAGTATTACAGTCTATTACATTTTTGTCTTTATCACCAATACTTTGCAAGAGATAACACCTCTATCAATTTGGAAATTTTTATATTTATATCATATATTCTTCCTTACTTGTTTGTTTAAGACCTACCAATTCACTAATACAATTAAGCACACAGTTTTTTTCGCCTATTTCTTTTTGGATTTAGGATATAAATGATCAATGTACTATCATTTTCCCTTTTTTGTTCAAAAACTCATTTTGAGGAGCATTTTTAATTATCATTTTCCCTTCTTGCTAATGTTTTGGTTTTTCAAATTATATGAATACTTTTGGATTTTATCTATATAAAAATCACAATATTTTTGTAGTTTTTTAATTTCTCCCCCTAAAAACAAAAACATAAAGTAAATGAAAAACTGTACAAAAAGAAAAATGATTAACCGAGCAATTGAATTTTTGTTAAACTCTTTAAACCATTTAAACCAAGCAGATAAGTAAATCTCGTTTTGTCAAATGCTTTGGTAAAAAGATATGCTTTCTGAAAATCCGTGTGAATCTTTTTAACATTGATATTTTCTTTTCAAAACAATCACGAATAAAATGATATCTTATTTCAATATGCTTTGTTTTAGAGTGATGAAAGGGGTTTTTAGTGATACTTATCGCAGCAAATTATCAATATATATGGGAGTGGTAAGAAATTTCAAACAGTAATCCCGCAGATGTTGCTGAATCCACAAAACCTATTGTCACACCCCGACCTAGGGCCTAGGTGTTTGATCACAAGTTGGTACCTGTTTTGTAAATACATCAGAGTTGCGGGTTTCATTTTAGCGGAAGTCTTTTATAAAATATTATTATATTGAAAACTTATTAAAAAGTCGGGTTTAAATACCCGTTTGATGTTTCAAATATATTTCTTTTTTAAAACATAAATCTTTAATAATATTTTCAAATAAAATATCTGAGCCATCAGATAGCATCTAATGACTATAACTCCAATCTTCTATTCCTTCTTGCTTGTCTGTTCTAACCTTTCTTGTTTCCCTGTAACATGGGTGGGAAAATACGTCAGCACAAAGCTGGTGAATAACGCTGACTCTAAAAATATATTTTCAATATCTTTGTGAAACTAACAATAGTACCTTTGTGACAACTCATTAGGCACCCAACTAAATTGGGATCAAATTACCCTATGTACCATGTACAATTAATTATATACACAATATCATTTCTCTGAACAGTCTCGTAGACCTTCAGAGGCATGTTGATGATATGCATGGCCTCGGGGAAATGCCGAGTCACCATGTATGTTTGGATCCAGACACATGTATACTCTTAATCAGAGTGTCCGTTTCTTATCATTGTAACACAAGTTTTAAGGATTTGTAAATCCTATGCAAATATTCAGACTCATTATAAAAGGTTTGGGCGTATTCACCTTTTCTGTTTATAATCAGTTTCTGTTACTGATTCCTGTTTTTTGATTATGCTTCTTGTTTTGTTACCTCGGACCTATAGTACGAGAATAACATTTGTATTAATAACTAGATCATCGATCTAGCTTCAGACCTTTAGTCTGTTTTGTATAGCTTTAACCTTGATAAAATCATTTAAAACATTTGGACCTTTAGTCCTCTTGTTTATTTACCAATTACATACTCCGTTTCTTCTTCAGGAAGAAATGTTTATACTGAGTTTTTTCTTCAAGAAGAAACATTAATTCAACTATACTCTTTGAATATTATATTTCTTAATCATAAAGAAATATTATTTTAACTATAACCTTTTCTTAGGGAAAGTTTATATAATACTCAATTGTAATCAAGGCTTAGCTATACATCCGACTATGGTCTAAGCCATTTAAAATAATAAAATAATAACTTAGGCAGAACCCCTACCTCGTATGGGTATTAGGAGTTAAATATTCCTAAGTTTATACGGGCAACACTTCTACTCTATGCACGTTTATCGAGGCATTCTTGATCCACCTTTCTTGGCACGTAAATCGAGACGATGTTCAGATGTCGTCGGGTCATGCACGTACTTCGAGACAGAATGTCGGGTTATTTGGTTGTCACACACTTCGAGGAAAAACACCGGGTATTTGGTACGTATTACGAGGTAATGATTTGTCGGGTCGGCAGCACGCAAAACGATGTTCGGCACACAAACCGAGGTAGAGAGAGAATGTAATTCTAGAGAGAGAGTGGTTGTGGGTGTGAGGGAATGAGCTGTGAGGCTCCTCTTTTATAGCCAAAATCTGGTCCCATCGCGGTATGCGATGGGCTCCTTTTTCAACGCCGTTGTGTATCGCGACGGCCTCCTTTCTCTGAGATTTCGCCACATGTCGCCACGTGGCCTGACATGTCTGCCACGTGTCGCCACGTGTACTGGTGGCTGGCGACATGTGTTGCTGACTCATCATGGCCCATCGCGGTACGCGATGGCCGTCTCCTTGGACTCATCGCGTAGCGCGATGGGTCCCTGAATATTATTTTTCATTTTTGGTCCTTGGTCTTTTATAGCTTTGTCACGTCCTGATCTAACTCTCGTCGTCCAAAAATACTAAGGCGAGCATGCGAAGTGCAAAGTGCACCGTCAAAGCGCCACATTGCACCCAACGCCCTTCGTTGTCGTTGTCACCTTCGCCTTCGCCTTCGCCATTGCCATCGTCCTCGTTCTCGTCCTCGCACGAGCGCGTGCGCGTGCGCGTCGGGTGCTACGCACCCTCCTCTAGGACTACTTGATGCTTGATACTCATAAAAGAATATTACTATGGTAAATCTCTTCCTTATAAAGAGCTTCCATTTCTTTACCACTTTCCATGTGGGATGGATTCCATCTTCCTTATTTATACCTTAGTGGAATGCTTCCACTTTCTTACATCTTCCAATGTGGGATGGAATTTCTTTCATGTAAGTAAACTCAACTTAGGAAATATTTTTATTTTCCTTATTTTTCTTATATTTCCTTATTTAATATTTTCTCATGACTTGTCTTGATATTATTTTTGATCCCTCAACTTTCCTAAGTTGTCAAATTTGGATCGAAATTTTGGGGATGTTACACCTATAAACAGCAACTCGAGGCTGCCACATATTTAGCTTCGGCGGTTGAAGTTGAGACTGTTGTCTGCTTCTTACATTGTCAAGAAACAAGCCGGTTTCCTAAGAATTAACATCCTGCTGTGGAAGACTTGAAATTGATCTTTCATCCTCCATATATCGAATCTGTGAAATCCATAAGATCGAAACTATTATCCTTGGAATACCATAACCCGATGTCAGGATTACCCTTCTAATAGTGGAAAATACGCTTAACAGCCGCCAACTGATTCACTCGAGGACTCGATTGATACATGGAACATAAACAAACAACACACATGATATCAGGACGAGACGCAGTTAAGTACATTAAAGAACCAATGACAACTCGATAAAGGGTCGAATCAGCTGTATCCTCCAGTTCATCAGGTGACAAATCGTGACCCACAGGAAGAGGTGTCAAGGGGACTTTTCCGGTAGTTATATTGAATCGGCTCAAGACATCGTTCACGTATATGGTCTGATGAAGGAAAATACCAAAATCAGACTAGTGAACCTGCAACCCTAAGAAGAAATTTATCTCTCCCATCGAACTCATCTCAACCTTATTTTGCATTATCTTATCGAAGTCCTTACACAGCTTGTCGTTTGTCAAGCCAAAAATGATATCATCGACGTATTCTTGGAAAAATATAAGATCTTCTTCCACAGTCTTGTAAAAGAGAGTACAATCCATAGTCCCTCGTTTGAAGCCACTATCAATCAGATGGTTAGCTAATGTGCTACCAAGCTCTCGGAGCTTGGTGAAGACCATATAGAGCCTTGTTTAATCGATAAACATGCTCGGGATATACTCCGGATAACTAGGAGGCTACTTCACATACACCTCTTCATGAAGTTCCCCATTCAATAACTCACTCTTAACGTCCATTTGATAAACTTTAAATTTCTTAGAAGCTGCAAAGGCCAAAAATAAAGGTATAGCCTCCAGTCGAGAAACTGGAGCATATACTTCGGTGTAATCTATGCCTTCCTGTTGGTTAAAACCCTGAACGACTAATCGTGCATTATTCCTCATGATTACCCCATGGTCGTCCTTTTTACATTTAAATACCCATTTTGTCGGGGTCGCCTTTTTCACCCGAGCCTGTTGATCAATGAAATCCCACCATTACCCCAAGATTCTTGAAGTACCATTGAAACACTTGTCAATTCAATCTAGGATAAAAAGCAAGTGTACTTGGTGATGCTCAGGATCCCCGAAGCATGCATTTCAGCATACGCACACAATACATTATCATCGCATACATTAGCAACCTGACACCACGTACGAACCCCCTCATGTACATCACTAATAATGTTATCCTAAGGATGATAAGAATGAATCCTAAGTGTTGGATTCTCAGGAACTTCAACACTGTCTTGCATGTTGGTGACATTTTCTTCAGCCGATTTAGCTTTCTAAGGTTATGAAGATTCTTCAACTTGTATCTTAGGAGTATCATGAGATTCAAAAAATGGAGCAGAGGAAGAATATTGAAAGTCGGCATCATCAAAAGATATAGAAACATCATCAGATATTTCGGGTCAATCAGATGCAACAGGATATTCATAAATAAACGAACTTGGCTTACGTAAGATCTCTTCTTCAAGATAAGCACGAATCACATCTTCCTTTTCAACATAAACCGAGGGAGTGAAATAATTGAAAATACTTTCATAATCGAACATCCAATTAGGTCCCTTGTAGGCATGTGGTGTGGTGTACCTTTGACAATCAATATGGTACCACTCTTCTACAAACCCAAAAGAGAAATTACATACCATTTACTTAGGTGCAAATACCCAAGAAAGAATCCTTCAATCGCTTTCTCTTTGAATTTACCCGCATCTTTCTTCAACATTGTACAAGGACACCCAAAAGGCTCGAAGAATTGAAGAATCCTCGATAAGGCGTATAGTTATTAAGTAACTCATAGCTTGTTTTATTGAGCTTCTTAACTGTGAGAACTCTATTCAGTGTATAACATGCGGTATTCAAAGCCTTGTTCCAAAATTGAACAGGAAGCTTAGAATCCGCCAACATAGTTCTAGCCACCTCAATTAAATATCAGCCATGATTTTAAACTTTGACAAGTTCAAGGGTTAAAACAATCAATTTAATAAATTGAGAGAACGAATGAGAAACTTTGGATAACAAATGAGAGGATCTTGTAACGAATGAACACCTCGGATGAGATATCAAATGGTACAGTTCAAATGAATAAGCAATAACTAATGAAAGAGTAAAGAATGTGATGTATTAGATAATGAGTCAGCTAACGAATGAGAAAAATTAATCACGAATGTGAGTGATACGAATGAGTGAACAGTGTAACGAATGGGCTACAATGTAACGAATCTGTTGTTAGAAACGGTTACAATAACTTAATAACGGTCTAACGAATGAAGCTTGAAAGAACGAATGTGCTCAAGAAATTAATAAATGAGCATTCGTCATGTTCATCATTTCCATATTCAAACCAGATCCAAACCACTTCAAACCAATCCATACACGTTCAAATCACTACCAAATCACACAATCAACCACTCAAACGGCTCTTAATCCAATTCTGAACCAAAATACCATTAACACGTTGAACAGTTCCCCTCGAAAACTGATTTCATCAAATTTGAACAAATCATTACAAATAAACGAACATATATGATCAGTGAATCATACTGAACAATCATATGTTCAATTCAAAATCAATTATCAAGTATTAAGACCTTAATGGATCAAATTTTGTATGGAACAGTTCAAATATCAAGTACGATACAATTAATCACAATTAATAGTCCAATTTCACATCAATTGAATTGATATTCAATCCTAAATGCACTCAATAAAACATCAGGCTCTGATACCACTTGAGAAGCCTTGACTTGATCGATTACTAGCTTATAATGTTACGATCTAGTCTATTAATATGAATACATTTTAGTTTAGGATTGATTACGTTAACTGTGTGTAAGTGTGTGTATTGAGATATTTTGGCAAAGTAACGAGAGGAAACTGGAATAATTCATAACCGTTAATTAGAAATAACATACAAAGGTATATATAGACGATGAGATCATTCATTAGGCATGCCCTAACGAATGAGCCTCATTCGCTATCAGTACATTACTATCATTCGCTAACTAAATGAATGAACACATACGTTGCCCTCATTTGTTAACATCCCCTAACGAATGAGGACGAATAAACATGCGTAGCTCATTCGTTATTAGCTACTCTAACGAATGAGCCTTACAATAGCAAATGTAACTTTAACAAATTTACCAAAAGACCCCTATACATTAGTCTAATTACAAAATACTTTAAACAAAGATCGAGAGGCTAAACCATGTACTAACAGTGTATCGCGCTCAGCTTCACTAGGGTCCATCGTGATGTGCGATGCACAAAAAAGTCAACAGTTAAGTTTCCAAGTTCATCGCAGATTGTGATAGACCACGTCGCATAGCACGGCGGGCTTCCTCACCAGCCAACTTCATTTTATGTCTTGTTTTGCATGCTAGTCATCCGGGGCCTTCATTCCTTGCTCGTCCAAGTTCAAATTAACTGCATTAGCGTCATGTGACCTGAAACGCAATAAACATGTATGAAGTACCAAAGTTCATACAATAAACAGCTAAAACTACACAATTAACACACTAACATATATACATAATAACTGACCATCAACAGACAATCACCCAGACAATCACTTAGGGGGTTTTCATTGATATCTGATTGAGTTTCTGACTCTTGGGCTAACCACGGGGGTGTTTGGGGTAGAGGATGCCTGGAAGGCCGGGATTTGCACTAGTGGGGACCCATTTTTTAGGAGGATATTCACCAGGGTCCACATGTACCACCACCACCCGGGACGCATGTTGCTGAGGCTTTACAAATGGGTTTACCATCACAACTACAACACTTTATTATTCCATACTATGATAACTGCCACCAAGGCCAGTTGTGATAGAGACATTATTTCATTAGCAGGAGATGATGCATGAGGAAACGACGGCACACTTAGCTCGTTACGGTGATTATTTCCGTGTATTTTTTACTCATTTGCAGGTAACGATCCTCGACTCGCTAAGAGTGTCGGATGATCAGGCTGGTGATGATGCAAGAGGTAATAGTGGAGATGCTGGTGACGATGAGGAGTATGTGGAATTGGTAGCAGTGGAAACCGGTTTACTTTTTGGTTTATCTTTTTCCTTTATTTTTGTTTTGATTATAATCATGGTCTGTACTAAATGATATAATTGGGGAAATATGTATGGGATAACCAGTTGGGATGTTATGTTTATATTATATGTGTTTGTGTAACATTCGACTTTTACCGAAATAATAAATAAAGGAAATTTATTATGATTGTGTGTTATTATTATTTAAATAATGATAAGTTGAGTGTCGGGCTTAGAAATAAAAACATGGACTTAGGAGTGGTTATGGGCTTAAGGTCCATGAGCTTTGCATATATAAGAACCTTGAACCTCCTAAACCCTACACGCTCCTCAATTTCATCTTTCGCCTACACACATTCAAAACACACGCACTCCACTTCTTCCTTTTTACCTTCGGATCTAGAGACGAGAAGCAAGAATCAGTTAATGTTCATCATACCATACGTTTAGAAAAAATATTCAAGATCAATCGGGTGTCAAAATCCATCTTTGAACCGACCTCGAACCAAATCTGAACCGACCCGAAAAGTTATGTTTTAGTTAAAAATGTTATGTATTAGATGTCGATTGCCATAAATTGATAGGATGTTAGATTGGGTTTAAATAAGAGTTAAAGTTGCAAAAGTACCGTAAACAGGCCGATCGGTTCGGTTCGGTTCGGTTCGGTTCAGGTTAAACGAGAATTTCGAGTTAAAGCTTGATTTTGCGAATTAGGCTTGAGTTGGGCGTTGTGAGCTAGGAGTTGCGAGCTGGGAGTTGGGCTGGTATTTATTCCTTGTTCACATCAACTGACTCACCACCCACCAACCATCACTTGAGCACCACCAAATAACTCCGACGGTGGTTATAGGTTTCCGACGACCTCAATAACTGAACTTTTAGTAGAAAATGTTCTTAAAGGTTCGATCTAAGGTTACAAAGAGATTTGTAACGAAAAGCTTAAGTATTTCGGTCAAAAACGTTTTTTTTTTCCGACAACTAGCAACTAACGACGTAAGTATTTCGTTTGTCAGGGTCCGTTGGTGGGAAAATATGTTAAGTAGGACCGCCATCAAATATTTCAATAACTGGGACTGCTATTTATTGATATTTGAAATTATTTAATCCGATTTTTTTTAGTATTTTAATGATGTAGAATTCAAAAAAATTTTATGTTATTGTATATTTGTACTGGAAATGCAACTATGAAATAGAGAAGACAATGAATATGGGATAAAAAGATAAAAAATAAAATTCATTTTTAACTCATTTGTTGTTCACATGACAAAATTCTAACTTAGGATATGTATTGAAGCATTTGAAACACTTTTGAAACAAAGATGCTCACCAAAATACTTGAGGGGCAAAATTGGTATATTAATAGTTTATATATATCTTGAACGTAACTGATATAGTGGATTCGCAGATCTTAGAAGCACGGTCATTGATTGTTTAATTATTTACTATTTTTGTTTTATAGATATAATAAGAATAATAATAAAAATTATCTATAATAATAATAATAAAATTAATAGTAATAATAATAATAAGTACAACAGTATTTATATAATATTAGCATCTTCCTTTTCTTCATCGGTTGTAATATAGTCACATGCTTAAGTCCTCTATCTTGTCTATAAAAAGGAGCAAGGACCACCATTTGAAATCATCAAAATTTGATTCTTGTCAACCCACGAAGATGTAGACATGGCGTGATATTGCTTCGGCTTATCAACTTCGTTGTATAATAATTTATAGAATGATGAGCCGAACCAATATCACTCTTGTATGTTACTTTGAACAAAGGTTTGTTTTGAATGCCTCACACGAGTTTCAGACGATTAAAACTAGCAAGGTATGCATAGTTCTATTTCGAAATGTTTCACCAATGTTGTGTAGTTTTATGTCTCTTAAGCATAGAGAATGATAACATGACTAGGTTTACATTTTTACTTGGGTATTGTTGGAATTATATCACATAAGACCTTATGTAACTTGAAAAAAAAATAACGAGATCAAATTGTTTTTTGTATAAAGTTATGGATTTTGATGGATTTGGTGTATAATGTACACACATGATGTTTATTATATTATCTCCATTTTGTGAACGTAATTTGTGTTAGAAAACGTATCATAATCTCTTAAAAAAAACGTTCAAAACAATATAAGAAACAAATATGGTTATCTAAAAATGGATTGCACATCTATTTACCGTTATTTTATCATTATTCATATTCTTATTTTATTCTAAAAATGGTTATCTAAAACATTATTTTTATTATCACTAGTTGTTATCCCCCGTATTACGGAGACTGTTTACATTATTCGTTTTTAATATTTATATATTGTTTTGGAGTTTAATTTTATTTATTGTAAGGAAATTTATAATATACTTAGAGTTTGATGATCAAAGAGTTTCACATATAACTAAGATGCTATAACCTGGTTTAAAAGTTATCATGGTTTGGTGAGACCCAAGACCCGCTTATTTTTTTACTATAAAATTGTATCTTAATTATGAATATATCTTTTTAAAAAATCATATAATAATTTTTAGTATATCCTATTTTATATGATTTTCACATCAATAATTTAGTGAGATTAATTTTTAATTTAATGAGATGTTATAACCCGTTTAAAGAAAATCTGAGTTTGGTAAGATCCATACCCGTGAATTCGGGTCAAATACATGAGAAACCTCCATTTAAAAATCAAGCAAATCTGGTGACTCCAAAAAAATGGGGAGTAACCACATCACGACACGTAGGATTTTTACGATTTCGTTTATATATATTATAGATTATTCATATGAATGAAATATAGGGATAAATTCCTCATCATCTATATGTATAGCAGTACTAGTCATATGCCCGCACGATGTAGCGGGAAACAACACTTATAAGATTGTTAGCGAGCCAAGCCTAGCACGAATCGAACATCATACCGAGCCGACTCAGCTCTGCTCGAAATTAAAGATAAAATCTTAAACTCGAGTTGGCCTTGATTATTTTGATATTTATACGATTTTTTTGAGTACTTTTAATCATATTTTTGTAAAACATATCAAAATATAATAATATTTATATAAACATGAGGGGGCAAAGTTGTAAGTAATCCTTAAAATAACAAATTTTGAGTAAGTTGAAGTACTATACTTTTAATTAATTTTAGTTGTAAAACTAACTTGTACATTCATGCATATATCCATGCATTAATGACTTGTACAATTTAAACCGCTTATCTGTTTTAAAAAAATTATATTGACACGTCAATAAAAATAAGCTCGTTAAATGGGTATGTTAATATGGGTAAAGTTAAAATACAAAGGGTAACAAAAATGAGAAGGGTGAGAAGAAATCCAGTCCATTGATCTTAGATTTGAATGGTTGAGACTAATTTAATAAATAAAAATTGATGAAAAGGGCATGAAGGTAATAACCCACTTTTGTTGACTTTCTCTCTTCACATGCAAGACACGTGTCAATTCTCCCATCATTTTAAAATGACCATAACTTTTTCATACTACATTATTTTTTTAAAAAAAATTCACCATAATAATAAGGTTTTTTTTATCTTTAATATGAGTATCATATTATTATATAAAAATAAAATAAAATAATGGGTTTTTTTAATTGTGTTTTATTTTGTTGTTCATTGTGTCTTTTAGTTGAGTTTTCATATGAATTGTATTATAGATTTTGATCATTATATATTTCAATTGATACTCATATTAAAGACAAAAATTAAAACAAAGATTACGTCATTGTGTCGTTTTGTTCGTTATTAACTTTAGTCATTGTGTAATACGTTCATTGTCTTTTATTCGGATTGACATATGACAAATTCATTTAATTTGAGAAAAAATAGTATTGCGTTCATTGTATATTACGTGCAAGTCATTGTGTAATATGTTGTTTTCATTGTGTTTTACGTTTCAAGTCATTGTGTTATATATATTCACCCTTGTATCTTACGTTTTAGGTCATTGTATTATACGTATTCACAATTGTGTCTTACGTTTTAGGTCATTGTGTTATACGTATTCACCATTGTGTTTTACGTTTCAAGTTATTGTGTAACATGTATTAATCATTGTGTTTTATGTATTAGATAATTTGTTGTTATTTTATCATTATTTTTACATATTATTATTACACAACGGTGTTATTAGTATTTAAAAAAACATAATGATGAGTTGAAAGACACAATGACGAAAAAACACAATGACGAAAAAAAACACAATGATAAGTGAAAAGAAACAATAGTGTGCGAAAAGACACAATGGTGTGCGAAAAGAGACAATGATAAGCGAAAAGACACAATGTTGTGCGAAAAGACACAATGACGAAAAAAGAAACAATGATAAGCGAAAAGACACAATTGTGTGCGAAAAGACACAATGGTGTGCGAAAAGATACAATGACATTATTTTTGTTTTAAATTTTATATAACAAAAATCATACTCATATGAAAGATAAAAAAATGCTTGTTATTATGATGAATTTTTTTTTTAAAATATCATACGAAAAAGTTATAAACGTTCTAAAATGATGGGGGTATTAACATGTGCCTTGCATGTGGAAAGAGAAAATGTGTAATTACCTCTATACCCTTTTTCTTTTGGTCCCCATTTGACACATGTCAATTATTTATGGCTTCACACACTTCTTATTTTTATTACCATTTGTAGAATAACTTGACCTTGTTAATATTTAGTTTTAATCATATTTTTGTAAAATATATAACAAGAAAACCAAAAATAAAAGTTAGAGTAAAAATTGATTAACCATGAGGGATGAAAGTTGTAATTATTTCTTAAATTAACAAACGTTGACTAAAGTTAAGGTACCAAACTTGTAATATATCTGTTGAAATCAAATGAACGTTTGTTGATTATGTTTAAAAGACCACTTTGTCATTTATTACATTTGTACTTTATGCCTTACAAATTGTAAATCTCTTAAAAAAATGTCTTAATTTGCCCTTGTTTGATATATTATATATAGTAAAGATAATTAAAATTTAATTGAATATAATCTTTTTATTACAAATAACTTGGCTATACAACTTCAAATTAACCTAATTGCAATATGATTTATTTTGTGATCTTTGTTGTTATTATTTTACGTCTTGCATCTTCCATTAATATTTACCATTTATGTGGCTAAAATTATCATTTTTTTATATACAATCCTCTCAAGTATCATATTATGTTGATGTTTAGTTAAAACTGATGATACATTTAAATTAATAATTATTTTAAACTAAATTTATTATTAAATTTTAAATCGTGAAACCAAACAGGAACCATGCCGTTAGTAACGATTCGGTTTCAACTTTCAATGGTTGAGTTTGGTTTGGACGACAAAAAAATCAGTATTAACGGTTGGACTCACAAGTTTAACTTAAAAACCATCAAAACCGACACTGAACACCTCTACGTAACATATTAATTTATTTAAAATGAAAAAAATTATAACAATATCATATCCAAATTAAAGTGAATAAAATGCTCGTTTTTATGGTGTAATTTTTTTATAAAATATTAACGTTTGAAAAGGCTATAGTCGTTTAAAAATCATGAGTGGGAAGTTAGTTTATAATTTAAATTACAAACATAATATGGTTAAAGATGAGGGACCAAACTTGTAAGTTGAATTGATTGTGTTTAAAAGACAAGTTTACCCTTACTAACACATGTGCCTCATTCATGCTTTAAGTGTTGTAAATTACTTAACAATGAATGTCTTAATTTGCCCTTGTTTGGTGTATTATATATAGTATAGATAGACTTATTATTATCCCTCCAAACCCGTATTTATTTGTGAATGAAAGTAAGAAAATAAAAATAACAAGTAAAATTTATTAACTGATCTATGAAATAAACAAAAAAATTCATCCCTCAAACCCCATACTGTATTTGAAAGAGAAGGGTATTCAAAGCTTGTTGGCTTGTACCATAGTCACCGAGAATGGTAAAACTCTTAATTTTAAAAGATTTTGACGAAATGACTATTCTACTATTTTTATATGTATTATAATATACAGTCGGTGCTTTGAAACCTAGCCAAACTGGTCCGACAATGCCGGGTCAGGGTATTTGGCATGTTTTCTAAAAACCCGGCTGGGTTTTTCGAGTGGCGGTTGGCCAGACACGGTTACCTAGTGGGTGAACAGGAAATAGGCTTTTTAATTAAATAAAGACACAAAGAATCAAAACCGGGTACACAACAGAGATTAAGTATTGTTGAATATTTCACTAACCAACCAACCAAACTACATTATGTTAGTATAGAAGAAATTAAAATACTATATATTTATAAATCCGTGTAAATGCATATGAAAGCTGGTTATTATTATTTTTTTTTTTATATTAATAATTTATATATACTATATTATAATAGATATATGAGGGTAAAAGAGTAATTTCATCAAAACTCTTAAAATTAGGAGTTTACTACTGTTAATACACTATGTACAACTTTGTAATGCTTTTAGTCTCAAAATAACATATCACGCGTGTATCCAGGTGTTGATTCAAAATTCAAAACCCCGGAACTCTCTTAAAAGCACCAAAGCAGATATGGATTCTAGGGTTTCTCTCTCTCTCTCTCTCTCTCCGCTTCGATCCTCATTTACAAACTCACTATCAAAGCCCTAAATGGCTTGATCTTGAACTAGAAGCAAAGAAGTGAAATCAATAACCAAATTTCATATTTTAAACGACCACCAGTTCGGTGAAAGAACCTTCATCTTCATGTTAGGGTTGGATCCGTAAAGAGAGAAAAACTAAGAGATGAAGAAGATTTGACTCAAATTCTGGATACCCTCCAGTAGGTTACGATTCACTAATTATATAAAAACTAGAGTTACAAATATAACCCTCAAACAAATAGGAAACAACCCATATAGAATGCAAAGTACTTATAACCCAAATAAACTAAAAACGACACGTAACAATACTCCACCCTTAAAAGATTCTTGACCCCAAGAATCATAAAATAAATTAAACTAAAATAACAGCTGAATCCGGGTACTCTTTGGTTCGACCCATTCCATGGTGCACGACACTTAGTTCTTCTGTTTGCATTCGGATGAATTGTCACAAAGTACCATGGTGGATGCCACTCGAATCTTCCGTTGACACTCGAAGTTGTTTTAGTAACATGCCATGGTGGGCGCCTCTCCCGCTCCCTAGCTACACGACCAACTTCAACATTCATCTTATCACCATCAGATGCCCCATCCCTTAGCAAGTAGTGTACCATAAAGTATAATATTAGGCCGCAGTGACCTCTTTGAGAACTCGCCCAACTCTTGTTAAACTGCATGACCCAAATTACAGAATAATAACACTTACACTTATTTGTACAGCAATAGAAACTCCTAAAAGATTGAACATGAAGTCCTCTAAGCCGAACACTACACCACCATGCAATCGTACTTTGGCCCGTTTCGCTCATAATCAAAATAGCATCAGCACCTCGAAATACTGCTACTGCCTTGCTAGAAATACCATCTTGTATTATGTTCAGGTGACTAATCATTCTTATAACGTTTTGGCTCGCTATAATAATATCTCCTTAAAATGAAGGAACTAATTCGGTTGGAAATTCTGCACCAAAATCACCATATGCTACCGCTCCATCACTTCCATTTTTTGCGGCCGGTAATAGTTCCGCCCAACTCATTTTGATCCACCCTGGTTTGAATTTCCATCTATCCCATAAACATACCAAGGCATTTCCACTTAACTTTTCCCTGCTACAAACTCTAACAAGATCAACATATATTGGCAGAATCAGTTTCCACGCATGCTCAATATTCATAAAAATATCTTCAAGAAACAGTTTGGTGCACCCATATGGATGTTTTCCCTCCTGTTCAAAGTTCTTCAAACACGAGCCATCATCCACTAGTGAAACTAATGCAAAATTCACACCACAAATAACCCCAGTCTTATTCTTTTCCACAAACTTTTTCAAAACTTGCATTATGTTTACTTCATTAACTTTTGTTGTTTCACCCACCACTTTCATACTATAGTTGTCATGTTTATTTTCATAATTGATTTGAACGAAATCAGGAAAATTGTATAATGAGATATGTTGAACTTCACTTCTGTTTCCAACCCAGCCACGTTGCCAACCCGGTTTCCATTCAAATAATTGAACAACCATTACTTCAACACTTAATTGCCACTTTTTCTTAGTCTTAATCACATTAACCCCCTTTTTCTTTTGTAACCATTTGTAAAGTATAGACTTTTCCAATATTATCTTCAACATAATCATCAACCATGATTCCTCCAGAAGCAACACCACTACACGGCTTTGTATGGACATTTCCATTATACAGATGCAAGTCATTCATATCCAAAAATCCATAAATCTCTACCTTCCCAAACATACCATATAAAATTTCATTAGAAAGTCTAGCCAATATATTATAATAATCACAGACCATATTGCTTTTCCATTTCCACTTAAATAACCACCTTTTCAAACTTTCATTTTTATACTTAAATGCCAAAAATCCAACCCAGATAACACTCTTTGCAACAACTCCCACTAAATAGCATGGAATGAGTTCTTCTTGATTTGTTGTCACATTGCACGCTGTGATTGTGACCACCTCTTCAGTTGTATCAATATCCAACTTAAGCCCTTTAATATCTTCATATAAATAATTGTTTTCACATGTCTCCATAAAATTATAAAACTTAATATAACCGATATTATCTTTTATATATGCATGGTTGTTTAGATCACATTCATTGCTCATATTATCCTCCAACCCATTTGTTTGATCCTCTGTTGCCATAGTTTTTGCCCTAAATAATATCAAATTTAACACTAGAGTCCAAAAGTAGAGCTTCATTGTTAATTTCTTTCGCTCCCTTTCTTGAATCATTACCCAAAACTTCCTTTATTTCAGTACTAACATGCCCATGCATTTCATCAAACACCTTGGGTGCAGTCTCAGCCTTTGTAAATTGAGAAAAACATGGTGATCCAAAACTCCTTTCACTAACACTAGAAGTAACATAACTACTTTCATGTTGTAAACAACAATTGATTACCTCAAGAAGATCTGGTGATATTCCTTGAATTGAACCCCCGTTTAGAATCCTTTCTTCTAATCTAGCCAAAGAAAACGCTTGCTCCAACTTTAAACCTCTGGGCATACTATGATAACCCATTAGAATATCACCAATTTTTGGTTTATAGATATGTTGCATAATCTTCGGAAACTTCTTCAAAAGCTTTGACCTTATTTAACAAGAGTGTGAATTCATCAACTGTACCTTCTTGGTTAAGTGACATGAACTCGTCCATGGTAATCTGCTCGTTTTGATTTGTTGATGCAAAATCGTCTTCCACCATTTAATTAATCGCTTGTTGCCTGTTGCCCTAATTCTTGAATTGTTGTTGCTATGGTATCCTAACCTATGGTCAGAGGAAAGAATGCTCTGATACCATTGTTAGGGTTGGATCCGTAAAGAGAGAAAAACTAAGAGATAGAAGAAGATTTGACTCAAATTCTGGATACCTTCCGGTAGGTTATGATTCACTAATTATATAAAAACTAGAGTTACAAATATAACCCTCAAACAAATAGAAAACAACCCATATAGAATGCAAAGTACTTATAACCCAAATAAACAAGTAACACTTCAACTTTCTACAAGTTCTCCAATTCCATCAGCAGACGCCAACAACACGAAGAATATCGCCAGTTCGGTAATTCGCGTTTTATTATTCAATCGATGCTTCTTTTTAGCGGCTTTCAACTGATTTTTAGGTTTTTCCTCAAACTAATTTGATTATGGGTTTCTGACTCGAAACTAGGGATTTTATATATGTCCATTGATTATAAATTTGTTGTGCAATGCATCGGTTACTAAATTACTAAAGTGGTGAACAGTGTGTCTGAAGCCAAAGAAGCGACCTAAATCCGTTCAATTGGATGTAAGTCTTTTGTTTAATTCTTAGAATTTAGTGTCTTCTCTTTGAGTTTCGTTCAAGCTCTAAATTAACGAACTAGATGACATTATAAGTAATTACACCTTTTTAATAGTTTTGTAACTCTTAGATATATGCATAAACTTCTACACAAAATCTGAATGGTTGACGATGAATGCTATTTCACTTATGATCAGTTTTGTGAAGGCCAATATTTGGTGGTCATAAAAATTTTGAAAATCAGAATAAGGGGATAAAGTTTATAGCTTGAAATGGTTATTTAAGGATTGTGAATAACAGTCAAAATTGATAATATTTCTTATTATATTGATTAGATCGTTGACTCTTTAAGTCCAGGTATTGTGTGTGATAAACAGGAATTTAAAGAAGTTGATGAAACAGATACCACTGCGGAAATAACAGGTTAGAGATCCCACCAGACCTCATAATTATTTTGACTCGTTAATTATCTGTTTTATTTTATAGTAACAATTATTAAAATTTAATATTACTTTCAGTATATGTTATTATCATGATAAACAAAACAAAAGTAGTTGGGCAATCTAAGCCGATTAGCGAAAACTGAACGGTTTCCAAAAACCCAAAAATCGAATTTTGTTTTGAGACCAAAACGACCCATGATGCATTATGTGTTGCCAGAAATTTCATTTGTAATTACTTAATTATATATGTTGGTGCTGCTGCAGAAATTTCTTGCTAAGTTGCATGCAACTAAAGAAGCCTTTCATAAGTTTCTAGATGATGCTGAATAAGTATTCTTCAGACTTCCCATGTAATATAAGTGCAGCTTTCTACCAGTTTGTATGAAAACGTAATAGGTCAAATAGGTAAAATTGTGAAGTTTTTAAAATGTATTGGTCAAAAAGCTTGAACGGGCTGAACAAAATTTTAAGAATTTGTGGGCTATTTTAGTAGTTATTTATGCTTGTTAAAGACTGCAAATTAGTATGTAAACCATGGACTGGCTTACAAGTACATATTAATGCCACACTTAGCTGCATTGATAGGATGCTTGTTTGCTAGTTGCTAATATTAGAGAAACAAACAAACCAACCAAGAATACGTTAATTCCATTATATACTTGAAATCCCATTGTATTTGGTTAGGTGAGATGGGAATGTATTTCTGTGTATAAAAAGAATTAGGGGCTTAAAATTGGTAGAAATGATCAAGGATTACTTCCCATATTCCGATCCAGAGTATACTTCTATTCACCGATTAAGTAAATAACGATCAAGAACGAAGTAATCCTTTAACTTTGTTTAAGGTCCCCTGTTTTTGAGAAAGGAGAATAGGAACGAAAAAAAACAAAGAAATAGAAAGACTGAATGAAATTGCACTAGAAAAAAAAAAGATTTTTTCTTTCTCTATATAGAATTAAAAAACCGAAATTAAACTAAAATAAAAAAAACCCGACTACAATATAATAAAATTAAAAAAACTACATAAACTGAAACCAAAAGTAACTAAAAAATTGAAAATACTAATAGTGACCAACAACCAAAACCAATTAACTGAAATGAAACAAAACCAAAACAAAATGCTAAAACCATAAAAACTAAAAATATAACAAGAAAAACTGAATCTGAACCGAACAAAACCAAAAACTGAAAAACAAAAGCCGACCTGACACCAAAATTGAAAAAATAGAATCCAAATTGAAACAAAACCGAATCGAAACCAAAAAACAGAAAAAACGAAAGCCAAATAAAATCCAAAAACTGAAAAACTGAAAAACAGAAACGAAACGAAAAACGAAATCTAAACAGTACTAACTTGTTTATAAAACGTCAAAAAAACATATATTTTGATTAATGGTAAGTTTGAGCCCAAAACCATGTTATATACTAATGTGACAATGTTTAGTTTTTTCGTTTTGATTCTGGTGGATAACCATCATTATTGTGGTATGGGTATTGCACTAATCAGCCTCACATGAGAAATTGAAAAGCAGTCCGACTATGCCTAGAAGCAGGTTATAAATTTATAATAATGTTATTTCTTTTAATTTCTTTTATGTATTTTGGAACCAATATTTATGTGTGTATTCAATTAATTTGCAGAAGGGTATACAATTGTTTTATAGATGGACAATTATGCAAGGATCTGCAATGTTTTTACAAAACAAATATCAAGGGCAAAGACGTTATATGCGTATTTCGCTCGAAAATATCCTTTTAATCGTCTTTTATGTCTTTTAGTCTCCAAAATTAATATACAAATAAAAAATCTTTTAGTCTCTATAATTTGATAACTTTTAAACTAGTGAAGGTTACTAAAATGGTTATAGAAGGAACAATAAAGGCGGCATTAGCAATTAATGATGGGGAAAATGATTTTGGGATGCTTCAAGAAGTTTATTTGGAGTTGGAATTAGTGGTGCAGAAGAAATGCATGTATCATTCTATATCATTTTCTATCGGATACAAATTATTATGTTTTTCGATAAATGGTTCAAATTATTTCTGTGACCAAATTGAACTTTGCAAATGTATCTGTTTTCCTTTTTCTTTTAACCCGCACTTGCTTTTAACCGTAATTGATTACCTAAAATGACCTGAAATCACTCGGCCTTTACTTGATTACTAAACTCCAGCTGAACACACCCAAAATTTGAGCAAACAACACATTCCTTACCTAAGTTAAGAATAGATCAAAACTAAGGTAGTAATTTTCTAAGCCAAATAGTTTGCTTTAGAAAAAATTACAAATTTTGTCCTTTTGAATTAGCAAAATTATAGAATGGGTCATTTCTGAAAATAAGTTTCACTATTTATCCTTTATATGCATTTTCGTCTCGCTTTTAGTCCTTTACACTAACGGCCATCCACCTTCTCCGTTAAATCTCCTCAGGTGTCATGCACATGAGGGCATTTAGGTCAATTTATCTATTTATTTACAAAAATATTAAACAAAAACAACATTTTTTAAATCTCTACCCACTCACACTAGATCTCTTTATACTTTCTACTCTCCCTTTTTTCCCCAAACCCTAGCAGCCATCAAACAAAACCACCATCTCATCTTCTCCCATACCTTATTAAACCATAAATTAAGAACCTTGAGGGTATTAAAACCCATGAAGTTAGTGTTCAAATTCCCACTGATCATACTCTCACTTCAAGATCAAATACTTTGTCAGGGATTTAACATTACTGTTCACAGAGTTTCTCCTAATTATGAATTCATACAACTGAAATTGATCTAATATAGTATAAGTAAAAGAACCCACCCAAATTACCTTCACTTGTACCATTGGGACCCACATGAAAACTCCAACCCACGAATAGGTATCTGAAGTGCTTTCGTTCCAGCTTGATGAACCAAAAACGGAAGTTTTGAACTCCAGGAGCGCCGATTTGTCTAATTTATTGCTGGAAAATCAACAAACCATTGTCGCCATTCTCGATTACTTTACTGATATAAACACATCTGAACGAGATTAAAGAGGAAGATGACTTGCAAATCAACATATTGCTAGGCAAATTATGCCGAATGCGGTTGTATCCTTGTCGTGGTGGTAGCTCCGTCTGATAAGAGTTATCGAAGCTCTGTGTTGTGTCTTATATTAGATTTTGTAAAAAAAAATTAATAATATATATTAATAATAGTGTTTATTTATTTTTAATAATAAACATGTGAGAATGACCAAAATGCCCTCATGTGCATGGCACATGAGGAGATTTAACGGAGAAGGTGGATGATCATTAGTGTAATGCACATGAGGAGATTTAACGGAGAAGGTGGATGATCGTTAGTGTATAGGACTAAAAGCGAGACGAAAATGCATATAAAGGATAAAGAGTTAAACTTATTTTCAGAAATGACCCATTCCATAATTTTGCTAATTCAAAAAAAACAAAATTTATAAATTTTTTTTTTACTTTATGTCATTCTAAGGTTTTTTCTATTAAGTATTCGTATGTTATTTGTGTTATAGGAGATGAATTTGGGGTAATGGAACTATGGTACTTCCAATTACATTTGGTAAAGTTTTAGTTTAACTTCAATTTTTATTTGTTATACATTTTAAATGCAATACAAATAAAAATGATTATTATATAAAGAGGTAAACTGAATTTACAAAGGAGTCAATGGTCAGATTTAGGTGAACTCACAGGTTTCCAGCGGCTGTAAAAGAACCGAACGTTCGACGGGAAGTTCGTTTATGTTCGTTCGTGTTGGCAAGAATAGGTACGCGTATCTTTTAAATCGTTTTATTCAGTTGTCTAAATATTGTTTGCACGGATATGGGAAGTAATTGAGAGAATAGGATGAATGGCATGAAATATATGGTCAAAGGTGTTGGCCTGAAGAGTTTACAGAGTGTTGTTTGGCATTTTATGGTCGGGAATGGATATAAAGATTGAAGATGAGGCTGTTGCTTGCCAGATCATTGTCTTTGTTTTGAGTAATATGTTGTTTTCTTATCCTTGTTTTGGCTATGTGATTGTATAGTTCATTTAAATTGTGTACATTATTTTATGCATCTCTTTGGATTGTTGTATCAACTTATTAGGCATCGAGTGACAATGTCTTTACCGATCCTATAACAAATCGAACAATACAGATGTACAATACAATATATCACCAAAAACAATCGGTGTACCATGTTGCAAATTGCGGCCTCCGCCGCATCGCGAGGGACCTACTAGTATATATATATATATATATATATATATATATTTATATATATATATATATACTGTCAATCTTTAAGTAGTCACGTGTTTCCGTAGGTGAGCGCACGTATAGCCGTAGTTTTTGGATTGTGGTGAATCCTATCATTCCTCGACCGTCCAGTTTTTACTTAAAGTAATTAAACTCTCGCTCTAAATCTTCGGCAATGCCCAAAAATAAACGTTTAGACATCCGAAATCGATGCCTAAAAATCTTCCGGATCTTGTATCTCGACGACTCATTGAAGTAATCTTCTATCAAACGAGTGTTCGCGGACAAATGATCTCGTTCAATATGTTATTTTCTTAAACGAGGGTGGAGGAGAACGAATAGAACTCATATAATTTGTCACGAGCAAAATCGCACTTGTAATCGCCTCTTCCTCCGCCTCGTAATCGGCTTGTTGGTCGATACAACAAAAATGGTTGTATATAGTTGTGGGAGAATCCATAGGTTTGATTTTGTAGAGAGTTGGTTGTATATAGTGTGTGAGAAGAGAATTTGATAAAAGTATGAATTGTGATTGGGAAATGGATAAATTATACAGGGCATTTTTTAATGAGCCGTTGGTTAACTGTCAAGTTTCAAAATCCGTGCCAACACAACGTTATGTAGGAAATGCCTCAACCAAAAAAATTAACCCAAAACGCCGGGAGGGGGGGGGGGTGCTGCCTCCGTCGTTTTAGTCCAAAACGCCACAATAAGGTCATGACTACGGATGGTCTTAGACCACTATATTGGTGACCTAAAAGCCTTCTATGTTGCCATGTGAATTTAAAAGAAAGTATAAAGTCAATTTATTTTAACAACCTTTCACAACTAGGTTGTAATCTCCTTACTTGATTTTTGTTTAATAACTTATAGCGTTTAAAATGTTCAGAAAAAATTAAGAACACAATATTATTTAGTTCCATATCTTTAGAATATTCTGGCATAAATTTTATAAAAACAGAGCTTAAAAAAACATTTTTTTAATATGGTTTTGATATAACATTATTGGTACGTAAACTTCTTCATCATCATCATCATCATCGTACTTAGTATATCCCACCAATAGCAAGACTATTGTAGGGTCTGAGGAGGGTAATGTAGACAGCCTTACCTCTATCCCCATAGACAGCCTCTATCCCCATAGGGATAGAGAGGCTGCTTCCGATGAGACCCTCGGCTCGATAGTAGTTTTGCATCAAGCCCTGGACATAAGGCACATAACACTCAACCATCGGGACACCGGTCGATAGGTGCATGTACCCTTGTCTTTCGGCTATCAACGCCACCACATGATGCCTGATTAACCTCCCGCCACTTTTAACGTCTTTTTTCACGAGATTAGTAAAATAACGTCAAAATTAGTCCAATTTGACTTTTGCCAACCCGAGGGTTCACACATATAACGTCAAAATTGGTACGTAAACTTACTATTGAAAAAAATATATTTTTTAAAGAATTGCAAACATATTTGATTAATAAAAAAAAAAGTTAGTTTAGGTTGGGTTGTGAGTGAGAGTAAAAAATTAAGTTGGATTAGATTGTGTAGGTAAAAGATAGAGAATGTTTTTTTATTGAAAGGTTGTATTGATTGGGTTGTGAATTAAAATAATCTTAGAAAATCAACCCCCCCCCCTCCCCCCCTACGTTTTTAATAATGTTTTAAAAAATTACATATTTATACCCTACGATATAATTAGCTATCCACTATCGCATATCAGAATTCTGTAAGCCCAATATCACTTTTCTTCTTTTGACCGAGGTTTTTTTTTCAAACTAGTGTTAGTGAAAATACTATTTACCTATATGGTGTTTTCTAAAAACTATTTATCAAAATAGTGTTTTCAATTATTTTATAATTTTCTTTTATATTATTAATTAATTAGAAAAAAGAATTCCTTATGGTTAAACCTCTCCCCCAACGTTTCAGTTGTTCAGAAAATAATCACCAGTTATCTTGTTCTTCACTTTGACGGCACCATTTGTCAAAATTGAATCCCGTTTTGACTCAATCCCCCTCGACGATCTACACATGGCTACAACTTCGAATTGATTGAATCCTTCTCAAGGATTTTCGCCATCCCTATCTTCGAATCGACTAAACTCATCTCGACGATCGAAACGGGTAATTAATCAATTTGTAGTAGTTCAGTTTCATAAAGCAAATTCAATTATAATGTATTACAATTTCAATATTCAAAATATTATAGCTTACCGTTGAAATCGTTGTGTGATAATCTTCGTACCAATAACATTTATGCATATAAATATTAGAAATAAGTAAGGATATAAATAAATATTAGAAATAAGTAAGGATATCTTTGTATTGTTGGTAATAAGAGAAAAATAATCAAGAACACAACTCAAACTCAAGATTAAAAGATGATTGCTGGAAGTTTTCTATTGATTGAAGTTTTTGTGATAGCTTACATGCACAGCTAGAGGGCTTATTTATAGCCATAAGAAAGAGAAAATAACTCAACAAACTCTAAGGAATCGGTATACCCTAAAGACTTGGTAGAGTCAGTTATAGGTAACCGTTACAATTTATTTAAACCAAAAACATAATATTAAAAACAAATCAGGGAAATGCCCACGTGATACATGCATGGTAGAAACTTCCTGAGCCACATCAGCTTTGAATCATCCTTCTTCACCCTTCCTTGATTCAAAGCTCATAACTCCCAACTTCTTGCGATAGAAAGCAAACTTTTCCTTTGACAAACTTTTGGTAAGAACATCTGCCAGTTGACTATGAGTGCTGCAATACACAAGCTGGACTTGCTTGTTCATGGCCATCTCACGAATAAAATGATACCTTAGCTCAATATGTTTGGATCTGCTATGAAGTACAGGATTCTTGGACAAATGAATTGTTGACTTGTTATCACAGTGGATCACAATAGGTTCCTGCTGCTTGAACCCAAGATCCTCTAGAATTCTTCTCAACCAGATTGATTCACATGTGGCACCCGTGGCAGCTATGTATTATGCGCCAGTGTTAGATAAAGCCACCGTACTTTGTTTCTTTGAGCTCCGAGCAATAGCACCATTTCCCATGCTAAACACGTAGGCAGATATGCTTTTTCTGTCATCAAAGCAACCTGCCCAATCACTATTACTGAAGCTAACTAGCTTGAAATCTTGAGTATTCTTCTTGTTAGTTCCTCTGAATTAACACTTAACGATCAATAGATCTTGGATCTGATCTATAATATTAACTCTAAACTCGAATCTAGCTCATTATCACAATTGATTATATGTTATGTATGTGTATATATTATCAGTAGTATGTATATTATTAATAATCTTAATATGAAGATTGAGAGAGAAATCGGACAGGGATTCGTTAATTAAATCTCAAAACTTAACTTAATTGTGAACAGTGTTCACATATAAATAGAAGATGGACCTAGTTCGTTAACATCCCCTAACGAACTAGAGTCCACTTCGTTACATACATTAAACGAAATAAACTTTAACGAATCACCTCCTGATTCGTTAAACATTCTTAACGAATCAGGTGGGACTTAACTTAGATCTAGTTCGCTAAACATCCTTAGCGAACTAGACTCATACATTAGCAAACTATAAAATGAATTAATTGTTTATTACATTAAACAAAACGACAAATACATAGACGATAAATACAAAGACTCAAGATGCAAAACCGTGCACTAACACTTGTACCATATCTCATACTCCACAGTGTTTGCAACATACCTGAGAATTCTTCGAGCTGAGCCAAGATGACTTTTTGAGGGGCTTTGCATGAACCTTGAGACCAAACTCAGCCAAGTCTGGCCTAGAGTGAGTTAGATAAATGAGCCCGCCTACCAAACTTCGATATAACTCCCCATCAACTTTACCAGCCCCATCATTTATTGACAACTTCTCACTAGTGTTAAGAGGAGTGATTTCAGACTTGCACTTTTCCATTCCAAATTTCTCTAGCAGAGATTTTGCATACCTTTCTTGTGACAAGAAAATCCCTTCCTTGGTCTGTTTGACTTCTAGATCCAGGAAGTAACATAGTAACCCCATATCAGTCATTTCAAACCTTGACTTCATACCTTCCTTGAATTCAGAGATCAACCGTTCACAAGAGGATGTACAAATGATATCATCAACATACAAGCTAACATAAATGACATCACCTGAGACATCTCTTTTTGTGTACAAAGTTAGCTCATGGTAACTCCTCACATACCCATGTTCCAGAATGTAGCTATCAACTTTAGCATACCATGCTCTAGGGGCTTGTTTAAGGCCGTACAAGGCCTTATGGAGTTTATACACCTTATCTTCCTCCCCATGCACAAAGTATCATTCAGGTTGCTCAAGATAGATGTCTTCACTTAGCTCTCCGTTCAGAAAGGCGGACTTAACATCCATTTGATGAATAGCCCAGCCCATATAAGCAGCTACATTGATTATTAACATGATGGTTTCAAATCTTGCTACTAGAGCAAAGGTTTCTTGATAATCTAATTCGAGTTGTTGTGAGTAACCCTTTGCTACTAGTCTAGCTTTGTGTTTTATACCCTTCCCATTAGCAGTTGGTTTGACTTTGAACAACCATTTTACACCCCACAAGATATTTACCAGGAGGAAGTGTGACCAGTTCCCAGGTGTTTGTTCCTGGAAATTGCTTCCAACTCAGCTTCCATTGCTTTCTACCATTCATGTGATTCTTATGCTTCTTTAAACGTGACCGAGCCTGAAGTATTTAGGGCAAATTGACATGCTTTGAATTCTTCATCTATATCAGAGGGTTCATCTCCGGCCACATAGTCACTGAGCCATGTGGGGTTCTTGCTTTTTCTTCTTGAGGGACCAACTATGGCTATGGGTGTGGTAGGTGATGTTTGAACAATGGGGTGGTTAATTTGGGAAGTATTGGGTATTTGAAGTGGTGAAGATATAGAGGAATTAGGTGTAGTGTGAGTGCTAGGTGGTACAGTGTTAGGTGGGTTCACATTAGATGGAGAAGTAGGGGTCACATGCTCATCATAGGTCATAGTATAAGTTTGAGGATTTTCATGTGAGGTTTGTCTTGTCACATCAGAGGGAAAAGGTGTTGGGTTTTAGTATCTATTTTAGAGTATTAGTTGAAACATTTTTACTAATCTAGCAACGGAAGCATGATAATATCAACAACCTATTGTTAATTTTATGAAACATACCAATATGTAACAAGGCTAAAACCCGAAATAGGATCAATCTACAAGAACAAAAGGCTTACAAAATTAATAATAACAATAACTCTTTTACCTCAAAAGAGTAGGATGATATGAAGAGGAAGATGGACTAGCCTCCAAGAGTAGGATGCCTCAAGAGGTGATACCCACGAGCAACACCGGATGAGTGTTAGGACAAGAACACTAGAAAACCGAGCACCCGAGCCCTCCTTCCTTGCTTGTTTCGGCCGAGAGGAAAAAGAGAGGGAGAGTGGGAGTTTTCTTGCACTTGAAAAATGAAATGAAAGGTGCACCAATGCATGTGTAGGCTAGTGGGATTTTAACCAAAAATATAACCAAGAGACTTTGATCATATTGGCTTGTTGGGGTGGTGATGGGTCCCACCCAAAACCGGCCACCCATCTCCTTTTTTTTTTTTTTTTTTTTTTTTTTTTTTTTGATTTATATATTTATATATATCACATATATAAAACTAGCCTACACTATTATAAAACTATTTTATAATCTTTTCTTAATTATTTAACCAATTAAATAATTAAATAAATAAATAAATAAATAATCCAAATTATTTATTTTAATCTTTCAAGTGCAATTTTAGAAAAACCGATTTCCTAAACTTTGTGTTCGGTATTCGTTTAAAGATCATATCTTAAACAAATACAATCCGGTGTCTATCTAGCTCGTTATTGGGTATGACCCGACTTGGATCAAGCACAGTTAGCCACATTAATCTAAATACGTGTCTCGGGCATACGTAATTCCAACAATCTCCCACTTGCACGAGATACATAGAAAATTAATGCAAGTGGTGAATACCGCCTAACAACAGTTCACCACCCCTAATGTGTTTGACGAAGTGCCATTCAATAACATCATCCCTTCAAGTCCCTTACTTGATATGATTTAGGTGAATCTATCATTATATCTCTTTGTTACTAGATGTCATGTTGGATCTAAGAGACATAGGTGATCATTCTCTTTTCAATTCAACTTTATCAGGCCTTAGACATCTAAACTCTCAACACATAAGAGGAACAAATTCCTTCTTGACTGTATACGCCTCTCACTATCACTTTTATACTCCACCTGAGCTCATCCTTATGTACCATCTTTTACGAATAGCAAAGGGGAGAGTCAAAGTGTAATACTTGGTGAAAATCAAGACCCAGTATACATCTCAGGTCTAAGGATAATATGAAATTCTCCTTTACTCAAAATTACTAATGATCAAGTCAATCGACTCCATGTAGTAATATTGAGAGCGGGTCAGTCCAATATTTGTATCCCACAAATATCTATGAACTTTGGCAGCAAACCTATGCTCCATATTCATTCCTTATGAATATCCACCAATCCTAGTTCATAATAGTCTTGCTTCATATTTGTTCCCACAAATGTGATCGACTACGGACTTTTAGAATAAGATAACTTATTCATGGATTAAACATGCAAAATTAGAATTTAACTCAAGATTCCATAATCATATAAAAGAGTTAAATTACAAAAGTCTTTTAAACTTTAATACAAAATAGATCAAATCCAATTACTAGAATATCGAAGTCCTAAGCCACTCGCATGACGCTCATGTTTCGGTCTTTCTAGGAGCTTCGTGAATGGATCCGCAAGATTTTGATCAGTTCCAACTTTGCGAATACATATCTTTCCTTTTTCAACTTCATCCCTTATGTAGTTGAATCTCCGCTCTATGTGCCTTGTCTTTTGGTGCGAACGAGGTTCCTTGATTTGTGCAATCGCACCCTCGTTGTCACAAAAGATTTCTAGGGGGTCTTGAATGGAAGAGACCACCCCTAGATCAGAAATGAACTTCTTCAACCATGCAGCTTCTTGAGCTGCCAATGAAGCGGCGATGTATTCTGATTCTGTAGTGGACAATGCTACCACTTCCTGTTTTGAGCTCTTCCAAGAGACAGCTCCTCCATTAAGAGTGAACACATACCCAGATTGTGATCGAGAATCATCTCGATCAGTTTGGAAGCTCGCATCTGTGTAACCTTTTATAGCGAGTTCCTCCTCACCAGATCCATATATCAGAAACATATCCTTAGTTCTCCTAAGGTATTTCAATATGCTCTTAACAGCCATCCAATGACTGTCTCCTGGATTCTGTTGGTATCTGCTTGTCATGCTCAAAGCGCATGACACATCCGGTCTAGTACATATCATCGCATACATGATGGATCCTATAGCAGAAGCATATGGGATTTGTTTCATCATGTCTTGCTCACCCTTTGAGCTTGGACATTGAGCTGAACTCAATATGGTCCCTCTTTGAATAGGTACAAAACCTTTCTTGGAGTTTTCCATCTTGAACCTTTTCAAGATTTTATCAATGTATGTACTTTGGTTCAAACCTATCAAGCGCCTTGACCTATCCCTATAGATCTTTATTCCCAAAATATAGGCAGCTTCACCTAGATCCTTGATGGAAAATCTACTTCCAAGCCAAGCCTTAACGCTTTCCATGGTTGGAATGTCATTTCCAAATAGTAGAATGTCATCGACATACAATACTAAGAAGGTAATTATACTCCCACTAGCTTTCTTATACACACAAGCCTCATCAGCGTTCTTGATGAATCCAAAACTTTTGATTTCTTCATCAAAACGATGATTCCAAGTTCTAGATGCTTGTTTCAATCCATAGATTGATTTCTTTAACTTGCATACTTTATTAGGATGTTTTGGATCGACAAAACCTTCAGGCTGAACCATATAGACATCTTCCTCAAGATATCCATTTAGGAAAGCGGTCTTGACATCCATTTGCCAGATTTCATAATCATAATGTGCAGCTATGGCAAATAATATCCTAATAGACTTTAGCATTGCCACAGGCGAAAAAGTTTCATCATAATCAACCCCTTGAGTTTGAGTGAAACCTTTAGCTACAAGTCTTGCTTTATAAGTATCCAAGTTTCCATGCATATCAGTTTTCCTTTTGAAAACCCACTTACTTCCAACAGCTTTGGAGTTGAGTGGTGGTTCAACCAATTCCCAAACTTGGTTGTCATACATGGATTGCATCTCAACGTTCATGGCTTCAAGCCATTTGTCACAATCATTCTTGGACATTGCATCACGGTATGTGGTCGGTTCATCCGAATCTACCACGTAGCAACCTTCTACAAAAAATCCATATTTTTCAGGTGGATTGCTAATTCTACCAGATCTGCGAACGTTTTGTGTGTTTTGATCAATCACTTGATCACTTTCAACAACCTCTTGTTGAGTGCTAGTATCAACCAATTGTGTATCATCTTGTGATTCTTGATCCTCATCAAATTTCACTGTTCTACTATTAGTTCCTTCCTCAAGGAACTTAGTTTCCAAGAACTTACCCTTTCGAGCAATAATAACATTTTGCTCACTAGGATCGTAAAAGTAATATCCTAAATCATCTTTAGGATAACCTATAAAGATACACTTAGTGGATCGGACTTCTAATTTGTTTGGGGTGTATTGCTTTACATAAGCTTCACAACCCCAAACTTTTAAGAATGATAGCGATGGAGCCTTTCCATGCCATACTTCAAAAGGTGTCTTCTCCACTTTCTTGGTTGGAGCCATATTCAATATGCGAACAGCGGAAAGTAAAGCATAGCCCCAAAATGATAGAGGTAAAGTGCTTCTAGCCATCATCGATCGAACCATATCTAATAGGGTACGATTTCTCCTTTCAGACACACCATTATGTTGTGGTGTTCCAGGTGGAGTAAGTTGTGAAATAATTCCACAACTCTTAAGATGATCTTGAAAAATACCACTTAGGTATTCACCTCCTCTATCACTACGAAGTACTTTGATTGTGGTCTTGAGTTGTCTTTCTACTTCAGCTTTGAAGTCTTTGAACATTTCAAAAGCTTCATCTTTGTGTTTCATTAAGTACACATAACCATATCGACTATAATCGTCAATAAAGGTAATGAAGTATCTTTCACCATTCCTAGTCATTGGTCTAAAAGGACCACATACATCCGAATGTATGATACCCAATAATTCTTTTGACCTTTCAAAAGTTTTATTAAAGGGTTGCTTTGTCATTTTGCCTTGTAAACAAGATTCACATACATCAAATGAATCAAACTCATTGGTTTCTAGAATACCACTCTTGCGAAGAGTTTGCATGCGATTCTTGTTTATATGTCCAAGGCGACAATGCCAAAGATAGGAATCACCCAAGTCCTTCTTGAGTTTTTTGGTGTTGACATTGTACATTGAACTACTATGTGACATACCACTTTGATCTATTTCATATATACCATTCATGGGTATAGCTTTAAAATAAAACATGCCATTCATCAAAACATGAATATCACAATTTATAAATTTAAGATCAAAGCCACATTGTTTTAAAAGAGACACGGAAATAATGTTTCTCCTTAACTTAGGAGCATACAAAACATTCTTCAAAATTACTTCCAAACCACTTGGAAGCTTTAACAAGTAGTCTCCTTGGGCTTGGACTTCAACTCTTGCTCCATTGCCCATAAAGAGACTAATGTCCCCTTTGTTGAGTTGTTTACTTCTTTTGAACCCCTGCAACAAATTGCAAATGTGAGTTCCACATCCGGTATCAAGTACCCATGTATTTGAAGAAATAACATTTAGTTCAATATGTATAGTAAAGATAATACCTGAGGTATGCCCCGCATCCCTCTTATCTTTTAACGCATTGAGATAGGTCGGACAATTCCTTTTCCAATGACCTATCTCTCCACACTCAAAGCATGGATCTTGCGCCGCAACCTTTTGCTTCTTTTCCTTCGGTTTGGTGGGCGTGATGGCTTTCCTCTTTCCCTTTCCTTGGACGTGGCCCTTGCCCTTAGCAACACTTGCTTTGGGGTTGGAGTTATGTCCCCTTTTTCCTTCATTGATTGTTAGAACGGGTAAAACCCTTTTACCCATTCCCGCTTCGGCCGTTCTTAGCATTGCGTGAAGCTCACCAATGCTTTTGTCCCACCCGTTCATGTTATAGTTCATGACAAAGGTTTCAAACCTTTTGGTCAAAGAGTTGAGGATCAAATCCGTAGCCAACTCATTTGAGACGGGACAATTCAACCTACGAAGCTTTTCAATGTAGCTTTTCATCTTTAGGACATAAGATGAGACGCTTTGGGTTTCCTCCATACGACATGCATGAAACGCTCGAACCGTTTCGAAGCGTTCCGCTCTAGCTTGTTGAAGGAACATTTCCTTCAATTGAGTTATCATGTCGTATGCCCCATGATGCTCGAAATCGTTTTGAATTTCGGGAATCATAGTCGCTAACATGAGGCAAGAGGCTTGCACCGAATCTTTGGTGTAGTTGACCCAATCGTTATAAGCCTCCTCATCTTCCACGTTAGGCTCGTCGGGAATGGGATCGTCTAAGACATATGATATCTCTTCTTGCTTGAGAACTATTCTCAAGTTGCGATACCAATCCATAAAGTTATTATGGTTTAGACGATCCTTTTCAAGGATGGTTCTTAAGGATAGGTTACGGGTGTTATGGGTAGAGGTGTTTGCATTGTTAGCGGCCATCTACAAAATTTAACAAAGTTCCTTTTAGTATTATAAACAATTTAATTATTAATACCCTTTTATTCCAAATTTTAAAATAATAATTAAATTCTAGAATCCAACGATAAATCAAATTTCGGTTAGGTGACCTTTATCCCGTTATTTGATTTAACAAGGTAGTCAACCTTGACAATTGCAACCCTTTGCAACTTCTAGAGGTATGGGACCATTCGAAATCCTTATTTCGTGTTGGCATGTTTATCCCATCAACACCATTGGACCCCATGCTTAGGTGACCTTTATCACATGGTTTCCAATTCAAGTCATCCTACTTGTATAAACGTGTAAGATTAACATACAAGTGGTTAGGTGACCTTTATCCCACAAATATGTTAATATTACCTTAAGTATATTAGTTTGCTCTAAAATGGTTAGGTGACCTTTATCCCATTTAAAGTTTCCTAATACGTTAAGTGTCTTACAAAAGGATGGTGTTAGACTTGTTTCCTTGGTAATTATGAAAAAAAGGGATTTTAAGTTTTCCAATATTCTAGATTTAGGAAACTATTTACCATGTTCTAACATGCATTTAGTAACACGGTTATATGAAAACGATTTTCACCGGTTCTAATTATAATAAAACCATTTTTATTATAGGCGTGAGACGGCTATTTAATTATTTTATAAATACTACGTGTCACGTCAATTACCAATAATTATTAGAACCCATTTTATATGTTTGTTTTAAAAGATCTATGTGACGGATTGATATCCTATATCTACCATTCAAACACAATCAAACATAATCATACAAGCATACAAACATCATAAGGTCAACCATAAACACGAGCCTCTAAGCGGACCACACTTGTTGGCCGAAACAAGTGTGTGTCCTAGTCTTATCCTAAGGGACAAAACATGACACAAGGATGAGTGATATGCTCCCACTTGATCTTGCATCCAATGCTTCAAGTGTCTCCTCTTTAATTTGTTGTGATTTCAACTTGGGCTTCTTAGTGGGCCTTGGACTTCCATAAGCTTCCTTGAGCCCAAAATGTGAATTTGGGCTTTAATGGGCTTTGAATCCCAAATTGGGCTTGTGAGGCCCAATTAACCCAAATAAGCCCAATAGGCCCAATCCACCAAAACCTTGTAATTCTTCAATTTACAACAAATATATCCTAATACATTTGTTCTAAAAATAAAGAAAATTACAAACAACCTATTTACTATTACAACCATTTGTAAAAAATAAATACAAGCCCTAATTACTATTACATTCCAAATGAGTAATAATATAGATAAATCACAACACACAATCACAACATCCACATCGGTCTAGGCTCGGTTTAGGGACTAACTTACAAATAAATACATATCCAAATATATATTTAAAGACTAAAAAACCCCTCACGGTGGTTATTGGGCTTCGGCCCAACAAAAGTTATTGGGCTTCGGCCCAATTAAAAAAAAAAAAAAAAAAAAAAAAAAAAAAAACCGGCCCAAAGGGCTTCGGCCCATTTTAACCTCACGGCCCAAATGGGTTTCGGCCCATTTGGCCAAAAACCAAATTTTTTTTTTTTTTTTTGAACTTTAACATCCATATGTTAAGATCTTGGGTTTTATAAAATCTCATGCATGTTAATTTTATAAAACCAAAGGGGAAAAACTAAAAGTAAACCTATGTCCTTGTAACCGGCTCTTGATGCCAATTGTTGGGTTTTAGTATCTATTTTAGAGTATTAGTTGAAACATTTTTACTAATCTAGCAACGGAAGCATGATAATATCAACAACCTATTGTTAATTTTATGAAACATACCAATATGTAACAAGGCTAAAACCCGAAATAGGATCAATCTACAAGAACAAAAGGCTTACAAAATTAATAATAACAATAACTCTTTTACCTCAAAAGAGTAGGATGATATGAAGAGGAAGATGGACTAGCCTCCAAGAGTAGGATGCCTCAAGAGGTGATACCCACGAGCAACACCGGATGAGTGTTAGGACAAGAACACTAGAAAACCGAGCACCCGAGCCCTCCTTCCTTGCTTGTTTCGGCCGAGAGGAAAAAGAGAGGGAGAGTGGGAGTTTTCTTGCACTTGAAAAATGAAATGAAAGGTGCACCAATGCATGTGTAGGCTAGTGGGATTTTAACCAAAAATATAACCAAGAGACTTTGATCATATTGGCTTGTTGGGGTGGTGATGGGTCCCACCCAAAACCGGCCACCCATCTCCTTTTTTTTTTTTTTTTTTTTTTTTTTTTTTTTTGATTTATATATTTATATATATCACATATATAAAACTAGCCTACACTATTATAAAACTATTTTATAATCTTTTCTTAATTATTTAACCAATTAAATAATTAAATAAATAAATAAATAAATAATCCAAATTATTTATTTTAATCTTTCAAGTGCAATTTTAGAAAAACCGATTTCCTAAACTTTGTGTTCGGTATTCGTTTAAAGATCATATCTTAAACAAATACAATCCGGTGTCTATCTAGCTCGTTATTGGGTATGACCCGACTTGGATCAAGCACAGTTAGCCACATTAATCTAAATACGTGTCTCGGGCATACGTAATTCCAACAAAAGGATCATGAAACATGGTATTATTACTTTCATCTGGCCAACCCCACTTTGTTTCTTCCAGAAAAACAACATCTCTTTTGACAGAGAATTTTTTGGTTCTAGGATATATAGCCTATAACCCTTTGTTTGCCTCGAATACCCAATGAAGATACACCTTTCAGCTTTGTTGTCAAGCTTTCTTTTTAACTGCCCAGTAACCAAACCGTATGCCACACACCCAAACACCCTCATGTGCATAACTGAGGGTTTCTTTGTGGACCATGCTTCGAAGGGGGTTTGATTAACCAAGGCTTTTGTGGGTGATCGGTTGAGGGTATACACTGTTGTAGCCACTGCTTCAGCCCACAGAAAATTGGGAAGTTCTCGTTCATGCAACATGCTTCGAACCAGATTCATAATGGTTCTATTTTTTCTTTCTACAACCCCATTGTGTTGGGGTGTGTAGGCAACAGTAAGTTCTCGTTTGATGCCTGCCTGCTCACAGAACTGATTAAATTATGTGGAGCAGAATTCCCCACCTCGATCAGATCTTAGCACTTTAATGGAGTTCTCACTTTCTCGTTCAACCATTGCTTTAAACAACATGAATTTCCCAAATGCTTCATTTTTATTAGAGATAAATTATACCCAACACATACGAGTAAGATCATCAATAAAGAGCATATAGTAAAGATTGTTACCTAGGCTCGACACTTGCATAGGCCCATAGAGGTCTGTGTGTATAAGCTCCAACTTTGTACTTGCTCGTGTGTTTACACCATTGAAGGGAAATCTAGTCTGCTTGCATGCAATACAGGATTCACAAGCGACATTATGAGCCACCTTTGCAATCCCTTCCACCATATTGTGATCGTACAACTGTTTTAGTTCCCCAAAGTGCAAGTGACCAAATCGATAGTGCCACTTGAGTGCTTCTACATCGTGTTTGTTGGAGGAGGTGTCTTGAAAAGACACCATACATGATGTGTCAACCACAAACATATTGTTGGTGGCTATTGGAGCACGAATAACTACCTTCCTTGTTGCTTTGTTTCGAACTGAGCAATACCCATCATCAAATAAGAGGGAGTACCCCCTCCTCATAAATTGCCCGACACTGAGGAGGTTGTACTCAAGTGCAGGTGCATAATACACATTTTCTAGTATATTGAATTTATCATTTTGCATGTGCATGATTACAGTTCCCTTCCCTTCAACTTTTAGCTCTTTCTTGTCTCCCATTTTGACAGTCACCGTAAAGGAGTTATTAATTTCAATAAAGTACTCAAGGTTACCTGTCATATGATTTGAAGCATCTGAGTCCATGAACCAGTGCTGGAGTTTAGCATCATCGTGATTGGTGCTCACCATTAGAAGATGTTGTTCTTCTGTCTCAACTTGTTCCTCCTTTTGTTCGACATCAGCTACATTTACTTGGGGCTCCTCATTGTACCAGCAGTCCTTTTTCAAGTGACCAAATTTTTTACATACGAAGCACTGTGGAACCTTACTTTTGTCAAAGGTTCCTCTACCTCGTCCAACACCCCTTCCTCTTGGTGATCCACGACCACGACCCCTCCAAGAATTGTTTTTGTTCTGATCCTGTGCAACATGCATGTCCTGTTCATCAGATCTTTCAACCGTCTTGTTGGAGACATCCAGGGAAGTCCGGATGCTGAATCTTTCTTCTTGAGATTGAAGTATCCCCATGAGTTTGACATTGACAGGAGTTATTGTAGAAAGTTCAAAAGTGACTTCAATTGAAGGAATCACGTAATCGAACTTTGGGGTAAGACTTCTTAGGATTTTCTCAACAATCTTCTGATCCGTGAGTTCTTCACCAAACGCTCTTTGTTGTCCCACGTTGTTCATCACACGTGAGAAGTAGTCCCCAACCCCTTCATTTTCCTTCATACTTAGGTTTTCAAAGGCCCGACGTAATCCTTGGAGTTTCATAGATTGGACCTGGGAGTCACCTTGAAATTCTGCTTGAAGGAGCTCCCAGGTTTCTTTGTAGGTTTCTGCAGCAGCACTTCTGGAGAACAGACTATCATGGACACCTTGTTGAATGATAGCCATTGCTTGTGCATCCTTCTTTCGAGTTTCTCTTAGGTTGTCTTGACCTTGAGCAACAACAGTGATTCCCTGGTTAACAACTTCCCACATCTCTTTCGATCTAAGAATTGTTTTCATACGTAGGCTCCAGTGTTTGTACCCATCGCCTTTAAAGACGGGTACCACAGATGCACCAGACGGAATGTGTAGGTTAGGGTTTTCAGCCTTTAAGTTTTTGGAGGTGAATGAATAGGGTTTCGAAGGGTGTTTTGGGTGGATTAGATTACCAGCTCTGATACCAAAAATGCTGGTAATAAGAGCAAAATAACCAAGAACACAACTCAAACTCAAGAATAAAAGATGATTGCTTGAAGTTTTCTATTGATTGAAGTTTTTGTGATAGCTTACATGCACAGCTAGAGGGCTTATATATAGCCATAATAAAGAGAAAATAACTCAACAAACACTAAGGAATCAGTATACCCTAAAGACTTGGTAGAGTCAGTTATAGGTAACCGTTACAATTTATTTAAACCAAAAACATAATATAAAAACAAATAAGGGAAATGCCCACGTGATGCATGCATGGTAGAAACTTCCTAAACCACATCAGCTTTGGATCATCCTTCTTCATGTATGTGATCATACCTTTTTAATAATTCTAGTGGTTATCTTGCATTTCTTTATTTCACACACAATAGAAAAAGAAATATAAGGATATCAATAATTCTATATGTATTCATATACTATTCAAATTTACAGCAAGTATTATTGCATTTTCTTTTGTTTCACATATAATAAGAAAAAAATGTATCATAATTGTTTGAAGTTTTACGGAACGAATCAGATTAATGCAATATCACAGATGCTTTAAAATGAAGATTTCAACATAATGTGATACGAAGTTGGACACGGGTAATGATGCAGAGCTGGTCGCGGGTCATAACCAAAGTCAGATTCAAGACCCAACTAGATGTGGCTAGACGGGCCCAAAAAGATCGTTTGGAGAAACCCGACTTATTATTATCTTTTATTTGAACTTTGCATATTTTATCTTTGGCTTGAATTTGCTTTTGATGTGATCTTCATTCATGTTTATCTGCATATTTTGAGGCTTCTTTTTAGACTTTGAATTGGCTTTAAAAACTATGTATTGTAATCGGTTTTCCAGTAGAATATTATTTAAAAGTTTGTTCCTATTTTCTTTGTTATCTCATTTCAAGTGACCGTCGGTTTCAAGTGGTATCAAAGCCTTGATTCTTGATGGCCAATCATGGAGGAGAGTATTCTGATCGTCCCCGTAGATTTTTCGCAAGAGGCAACGAGGATTTTTACCGAGACTCGAGAGACATTGCAGAAATTGAGCGCTTGCAACAAAGGGTCCGAGACCTTGGAGTTGCAGCAGGAAGAAAGTTGGTCAGGTTCGAGGAATGTATCTTTTAACTGGGATAATGGAAACTACAGGTTACGGAACCTGTTCGCTCACTGACAACATGAAGAACCACAACGTCCTGAGCCATATCAGCTGGATCCACTTCGACAATTGGGTGTCCAGTTGGAGAGATACCTGAATATGAAGGTCGTATGCAACCTATGATATCATTGACTGGCTACGCACGGTTGAGCGAGTTTTTGAGATACGTGATGTTCCTAACAATTTAAAGGTGAAAATTGTTGCTTTTAAATTACGAAAATATGCTTCATTGTGGTTGGACTATATTCGAAAAAAAGAGCCCAAGAGAGTAAGGCGAAAATGGAGACATGGGAAAAGATGAAAAGTTTATTACAGTCCAAATTTTTACCAGCCTATCATCGTCAAGACTCTTATCTTGACTACCACGACTTGAAGCAAAACACATCTACTGTTGAATAAATCATAGCGGAATTCGATCGGCTGCGAATGCGTTGTGGCGCCGATGAGGAAGAGAAACAAGGTTATAGCCCCTTTTTTGGTGTTCTCAGACCCGAGATACCTGATGTTGTTCAGTTACAGCCCTATCGGAGTTTTAATGACGTGTGGAAATTAGCTCTACGGGCTTAGAAACTGTTGAAGGCTAAACCAAGATCCGTCTCTACCCGGTTTGCTCCATCTAGTCGAAACCCAACAGTTGCCACCCACGGGAAAATCAGTCCAATAAAAGCTGACAACCCGAGTGGTAGCAACCAACTTGTAGCTCCATCAACCAAAATTAACCGTTGTTATAAGTGCCAAGGGATCGGGCATATGAGACGTGAGTGCCCAAACCGACAAATTGTCACATTCGTCGATGAACCAGCCCCCGTTTATGATACCGATAAGGAAACTGAAGATGTGGAAGAGAGCACCTAGGTGTTGTACCATGATAAGGGTGAAGCCTTAATCGCACAACGCGTGCTTAGCGCCTCTGTAGCTAATGGCGAAGACGATACTCGCTGGCTGCGGAAAAACATTTTTCGAACCAAGTGCACGGCAAAGGATAAAGTTTGCTCAGTTATCATTGATGGTGGTAGTTGTGAGAATATGGTGGCTAAAACCATGGTTGAGAAGCTAGGATCGCCAATTGAGAATCATCCGGAGTCGTACCAACTTACATGGTTAAAAAAGGAAACTCGATCAAAGTGAATCACCGTTGCTTGATTCAATTGTCGATTGGGAATAAGTACAATGACGAGGTGTGGTGCAAGGTCATTCCCATGGATTTTGGCCATATCTTATTGGGAAGACGCTGGAAGTATGATCGACGGGCAAAACACGATGGGTTTCGCAATACCTATACGTTTAAAAAGGACGAGTTAAACATCACATTAGCACCACTTGACCCGCGGGCAACCCACACCCAGGCCTTACTCCTATAGAAGTCTGAATTTTTAGGCTTCACCATGTCCTCTCCCGTGGTCATGTTAGGTCTTCTTGTAGTTGAAGAAAATCCCGTCATCACTAATTTACCACCCGAGATCCAGCCACTAATAGCCGAGTTCAAAGATCTTTTTCCTATTGATATCCCATTGGGCCTATCTTTAATGCGAGAAATCCAACACTGCATCGATTTCATGCCGGGTGCTAGCATCCCAAACAAACCAGCCTATAGGTTGAACCCGAAAGTGTAAGGCCCCGTTACTGGTGCCTCACATTTGGACGTTGGATTTACTCATTTACATAGTTCTAGTCCTCAGAGTTAATAAAAACATTCGCAGAATATAAAAACTTTCATAAACCATTTCATAACAAACCATATCTTGTCTTAAAACAACATCTCGTCTTTCAAAATAAACAAAACATTAAACTTAAACGTCTTGAGTCTTCTGATGCCAGCCTCTTATTCAATGACACATGTTCCCCTCAAGCGAGCTGCCTCATCCTACTCACCTGCATGCATACTAAAAGCCATCTACGCTGAGTGAGTTCGAGTTAATCATACAACGTACAATACATACATACTTACATACTTTCATTCATACATTCATTCTTTTATCTTATTCTTACTTATCCTCATTTCTTATGTTACAAAGAGCATTACGCCCTACTTCCTCGAGTATTATTAGGGCCCGGTTCCCTCTTTACTCGGGTATTATTAGGGCCCGGTTCCCTCATTCCTCGAGTATTATTAGGGCCCGGTTCCCTCTTTCCTCGAATATTAGTAGGGTTCGGTTCCCTAGTTCTCGAATATTAGTAGGGTTCGATTCCCTCCTTCCTCGAGTATTATTAGGGCCCGGTTCCCTCTTCGTACCATACAACCATACATTAACCTCCTTTTATTAACTTTATAACATTCGTACATATAAGCATACATACTTTACCTTCATTAAACATAGCATTAAAACTTGTCGGCACGTGCAATATCCGAAGATCGTTCACGTATTGACAAGCCATCATTCCTAACCCTCACACAACCACATAAGACATACACTTATCACTTAGGATAAATGTATTAACAAACACATCGAGTATGCACACAGCCCCGAAAACATTACACAGAAATGGGGCTAGAAACTCACCTGAATTCTGTTTCTTTCTCCGTTTATCGTAATTCCCTTCTTTAATTGTGCTCTGCTAACTATATATGAGTTACACGTATCAATACTCGTTTGATCTAGTCTTGTGGACTAGTGTTAGCTTACTTTTAGCATTTTATGGTTTCCTTATTTAACTCTATTGTATTTGTAAGCGGACATAAATGTAAGCGAACATACATGCAAGCGAACTTAACTGTAGCGAACTTATCAGTGGTGAACTTGTATGGGGCGAAGTTAACAGCATGCGAACTTGCATGTAGCGAAGTTAACCATAGGCGAACTTGCATGCAGCGAAGTTAACGTGCTGTAGCTACAAGTTTTAATCTTTAACCCACTGTCCATTTCGTTTCATCATGTATACCTTTGATATGATGTTATCCATCCCCGTAAATGTTCCCACGACCATTTTCAGATAAGACTTGACCCGGGGAATCGTAAAGTTTGGATTTTTAGGTTTAAAACGTTCAATACTAGATCTAAGGTTTATTTTAAACGAGCCATTCATGGTTATGAGTTCATTAGGCTTGTTTTTAACATCAAGTTTGCTACTTTAACAATCGTTCATACCCGATCTACTCTAGGTTCAAGTTTCAAGGCTAACCGTTCATAAAAACGTAAACTTTAAAGGTAAAAGACATACCTCTACGTTTGAGGTTACGGTTTAGCTTGGTCATGAACTTTAGGTCTTGTATCTATCTTGTATTACTAGGATCTAACAAGAATCGACGTTTGTTTGGCTTGGATCTCACCCTTCTCTCTTGGCCGTATATATATATGGTGATATGTGTGTGTTTTTGAGTGTGTAGAGATTATGGAAGATGGAAATGAGAGTTAGGGTTTTAGGATGGTTTAAGGGGGTATTTATATCCCTTAAAGCCCATGGACCTAAGGCCCATTACTCTTTAATCCTTTTTAATTATCCAAGTCCATCATTCTTCTTTATTTAATACCAATTAATTATTTAACACATGACAATTTAACGCAACTCTCTTTATTTAATATTAGAATATTTAGGATGTTACAGAAAGAATTAGAAGAGATGCTTTGACAAGTGACTGAACTACTAGAAAAAGGTCTCATCCGAGAAAGCATGAGCTCGTGTGCGGTTCCCGCTTTGCTTGTCCCAAAACCCGGGGGGAGCGTACGGATGTGCATTGATAGTCGAGCGGTTAACAAAATTATGATCAAATATCATTTTCCTATCCCTCATTTTGAAGATTTAGTTGATCAACTTAGTGGGGCTAATGTTTTTTCAAAAATTGATTTACGTAGTGGCTACCACCAAATAAGGATGCGCCCCAAAGATGAGTGGAAAATGGCGTTTATAACTTGTGACGGGCTTTATGAGTGGATGATTATGCCATTTGGGTTGTCCAACGCTCCGAGTACATTCATGAGACTTATGAACCACATCTTTAAATCCTTCATCAACAAGTGTGTTTTCGTTTATTTTGATGACATCTTAGTGTTTAGCAAAGACGCGTCTTAACATATCCGCCACCTACGTGACATATTTGTTGTTCTAAGAGAACAAAAGTTATACGCCAACCGCAAGAAGTGTCATTTTCTAACACATGAGGTGTTTTTTTCGGGATACTTGGTTTCTGGAAATGGTATTAGAATGGATGATAATAAAGTGACAGCAATTACTACTTTGCCAATAACTACTTCTTTGCATGAGGTTCAAAGTTTTCACGGGTTAGCCTCCTTTTATCGCCGTTTCATGCGCACCTTTAGCTCTCGTGTTGCCCCTATTACAGAGTGTTTGAAAGGAAACAAATTTTGTTGGACGAAAGAATCACAACTCGCCTTCGACGAGTTAAAGGTGCGTGTCACTCGATCCCCAGTTTTAGCCTTACCTAATTTCGAGGTAATTTTTTCAGGTGGAATGTGATGCATCGGGACTCGGGATTGGTGGAGTTTTGAGCTAACTCAGCCGACCCATCGCTTTTTTTAGCGAGAAACTTAGCAAGGCGAAACAGAAATATAGCACCTATGATAAGGAGTTTTATGCGATAATCCAAAGCCTTGAATATTGTCGTCATTATCTTTTACCGGGAGAGTTTATTTTATACTCTGATGATTAAGCCTTACGGTTTATCCAAGGTCAAGCTAAACTTAATCCGAGGCACGCCAAACGGGTCGAGAAGTTGCAAGATTATTCGTTTGTTATCCGCCACAAAGCAAGGTCCTCTAATACAGTAGTCGACGCATTAAGCCAATGCCACACATTATTGTCCTTACTTCGTGTTCATGTCAGTGGGTTTGATTCATTATGCCACTTATATCTTGATGATCCCGATTTTTAGGAGAAATGGTTAAGCTGTGAAGTCTCCCCATTTCAAGATTATTATCGTAAGGACAGATTCTTGAAAAGGGGATCGTTTGTGTGTTCCCCGCTCTTTTTTTCGTGAGGCTATTATTTTGGAGTGTCACCAAGGCGGGTTAGCAGGCCACTTTGGAAGAGATAAAACCCTAGCGTTGGTTCGTGATCGTTTTTTTCCCAAGCTAGATCGTGATGTCACCTGGCTTCTCAAACGTTGTCGTGTGTGTCATATTTCTAAGACTCATCACACTAACCAAGGTCTGTATACACCATTACCCGTTCCGGGTGGACCTTGGGAGGATGTTAGTATCGACTTTGTGTTGGGATTACCTCGTACCCAGCAGCAGAAAGATGCGATCATGGTTGTTGTCGATCGATTTTCTAAAATGGCACATTTTATTCCATGTACAAAAACTTTTGTTGCTTCACAAGTGGCACGCCTTTATTTTTCTGAGATTGTTCGGCTTCAGGGGGTACCAAAAACAATTACGTCCGATCGTGACGTCATATTTGTGAGCCATTTTTGGCAGACTCTTTGGAAGAATTTGGGGTCTAGTCTGCAGTTTAGTAGTTCACACCACCCTTATACCTATGGCCGAACGGAAGTTACTAACCGCAACCTCGGTAATTTACTTTTTAGCCTCGTGGGAAATAGTCCGAAACAGTGGGATCTTGTGTTGCCACAAGCTGAAGTTGCCTACAACTGGTCAACTCATGGGTTGACGGGTCGAAGCCCCTTTATGGTTGTTTATGGTCGGAATCCATTTACAGCTCTTGATCTTTGTAACACCCTGTAACCGCAGCGGAAACGTAAACGGGATGCAACGGACACATCTGATATCAACAGCATTGCTTATAAAGAAGAACACCACTACATTAATTTAAACGTATTACATTGTTCCGAGTTTCGTTACCGTCTAGGCGTTATCACATAAGTTTTACCGATAGTACGTTAACATGTTTAATACAAAATATAGACCCTTAAGCTTCCACAAAATAGCACACATCATCAAGCACGTATCACTCATTCCAATTTGGGTGTACCTAGAAAGCATGTAAAGAAAACGGGTCAACTACGAATAGTTGGTGAGTTTCACTAATTTAAATAAACCATGACAAATCATTATAATAATCATAAATTAGCGATGTAATTATGCTGAGCCTACAAGTGAAACCTCTGTTAACCCAGAAACACATCTAATAACCTCTGGGGACACTGTTAACCCAGAAACACATTTAATAACCTCTGGGGACACTGTTAACCCAGAAACACATTTAATAACTGCTGGGGACACAGTTAACCCAGAAACACATTTAATAACCTCTGGGGACACTGTTAACCCAGAAATACATTTAATAACCTCTGGGGACACTGTTAACCCAGAAATACATTTAATAACCTCTGGGGACACTGTTAACCCAGAACACTGTTTCGGGCCTTACAATATTAGCAACTCAGACAATTACCATCTTAATACATTACCGTACGATTCCCGTACAATAAACATTATATAAATACATTCATTTCCATGCGATCGGCATGTACTTAAACACTTTGATAAAAAACATGCTTTCCGCCCCGGGAAAATATTTAAAACAGTTCAGTAAAAAGGGGCTCGTGAAACTCACCTTTTCGTGAGTAAAGATGTAATACTGTGCGCGGCTACCGGTCCGGATCTGTAATACGATCCCTAAGTCGTTACTACACAATTTCTATTAATATAACTTAAATTCGTGTTAACCGGTACGCCTGGGGACACTGTTAACCCAGTACCGTACACAATCCGGGGACAATGTTAACCCCGAAACACTTCTCAGGACTTAGATTGTGATATCACTTAGAGTTCTTTAGTCAAAACTACCATTAGTTTGTTTTCTCGTTTTGCGTGCCTAGCACGGTTATCCGTCTTTATGTTTTCAAAAATGAGTTTGGTCACATACGACCCGAAAATAGTTGTTACTGATATTTTAATTAAAGTGGTGAAATTAGAGCTCGGTTTAGACACCCCGTTTGGCCGCGGGGCCCGTTTCCGTCTTTAATATACCGGAAACTGCTAAATCGGGTAAAATTACCCAAATCATCCGAATTATTTTCGAATGATTTATTTTTACTTGATTAACTTAGTTTCATGAAAATAGTTCATTTTTAAGGTTTTTATACACCGGTCAGCTCGCTTAGGCGAACTTTGCCGGTTTACGCGTTTTAAGCTTTAAAAGTTTGTTTTATGTTCTTTTTAGCACAAATAAATATCCGCTTAGTCTCGGATCTTGAAATTTTGAACAAATCACTTTTTGACAGTAAGGAATTTTATAAAAATATTTCCAGAATTAATTTTTATATTTAACATTTATTTATCTATTTTTAAACGTCATTGAAATACCAAATATGTCGAAAATACCAAACGACCTTAGAAAAATCCCAAATTTTTCTGGGATGACCCCTGCCATCCACATAGTTCCCAATAATATTTCCAGAACAAAAAACTCATTTTTCATGCCATTTTCACCAAAACCGAGCTAGAAAACCCTAGAACTCGTTTTACCGAAAAGCCTCTTTAGACTTCTCCAATGGACCTGAAATTTTGTGTGTGACTTTTATATGTTATAAAAAGCTTATCTGAAATTTTCCAGAATTTTTCATGATGTTTAGCTATTTTTCACCATTTTTAGCCAAAACCGAGCATTAAATTCACCAAATATTCATCCTTTATCCAAAAATTACCAAATTTTCACAGATCTCATATTTTCATGTGTAGATCATCTCTGTGAAATTTCATGATCCAACTCTAAGTCTACCACAATCTGTCCAAATCAAATACAAATTATACGAAAAACCGAACTACCTTGTGTTTCTAGCTTTAGATCGCAAAGATCTTGCTTTCTAGCCTTTGCTAGCAACTAGATACAACACCTACAAGCACAACAACACCACACCAAGGAAGTTTCACCCACAATCAAGCCATTTCTTTCATGGTTTCGGTTAAGACATCAAAACAAAGATTTTAACCGTAAAAATTCGTTTTTGACTCTTTTAACTCCTTTCTTGGACCAAGATCCCTTGTATAACTTGTATACATCACTTGATCATGCAAGAATCGGTTTCATCTCGGGTTTTCACCCATTTTTCACTAGAAACCTCATTTTCTCAAGATTTTGGAATTAAAAACCAAGATTAAACCATAACAACATGTTTATACCTTGTGGATCTTCTTAAAAATCAAAGGTTTTTGGTTGAATGTGTAAAGGGTTGAGAGGATTTTGGGAGTGTGGTGATAGAAAAAAAAGAAAAATGGAATGTTAATGTGTGTGAAGGGGACCGATCGGTCCTAGTATTGGTGTGGGGTGGGGCCCACACCTCAAATCTTGGCCACACATTCGGATTGTGTAATCCGGATAATGTTGTGGATAATCTGGTTCAGTTCATTTTTCGGTTAAACGTTTAATTTGGCTTAAAACGAGGCTAAAACGGTCGTTTTTCGGCTTAAAAATGAAATTTATATAAAACCGATTTAAAAACTTTAAAAACTTAAACCATGACATTTATTGACTTAACACATCATATTGTCGGTAATTGTGCATCTTTTTCGGCTTGATCGATCGTCTCTTGCTTGGTTTGATATTAAAGGTTTCGTTTAACGCACCGACGTACCATTATATCGAAATCCTTTTTCCGTGCTATAATTCACTTATCCCGAAGCTTTAATACTTCGTAAACTTTACTAAACATCATATATTTCGTCTATAATGTAATCCCCGATTCGTTCGGGTTTCAATAACCGTTCATCGGTTAATCGTAATTCCAATACGACTAGCTGTACATTCGAGTATAATTCGTACTGTGAATCTTATATACTCGTATAAACACATTATAATTCATATATTCAGTATTAAATAACACATAAATGGTATATTCCGGCTAGGGTATACCTGAATTTGCCGGAATCGTTACAATCTTGCACCGATTCACGAACCAAAATATTTTAGCCCCGATGGTGATGCGTAGGTAGCTCAAATCAAGGCCTTACATGAACAAGTTCGGATCGAATTACGAAACACAATATGCAGTACCAAAGTTGGGCTAACCGTCATCGGCGGAAGGTGGTTTTTAATGAGGGCGATCTTCTTTGGATATATTTACGTCGTGACTGGTTTCCACAAGGCCTTTTTGGCAAACTTCATCCTTGTGCTGATGGTCCGTTTCATGTTCTCAAGCAAATTAATGATAATGCTTACAAGATAGATCTACCCGATCATTATAAAGTGTCGGCAACTTTATATGTTGCCGATTTAGAACCTGATGAGGAAGGTGATGATTTGGACTTTGACTTGAGGACGAGTCCTTTTAAGACTGGGAGAATGATACGAAGATGGGCATGAGTAATGCGGAGCTGGACACGGGTCCTAACCAAAGTCAGATTCAAGACCCGACTAGATGTGGCTAGGCAGGCTCGTAAACATCGTTTGGAGAAACCCGATTTATACTATCTTTTATTTGAACTTTGCATATTTTATCTTTGGTTTGAATTTGCTTTTGATGTGATCCTCATTCATATTTATCTGCATATTTTGAGGCTTCTTTTTAGCTTTGAATGGGCTTTTAAAAAGTATGTATTGTAATCGGGTTTTCCAGTTGAATATTATTAAAAAGTTTGTTTCTATTTTCTTTGTTATCTCATTTCGAGTGACCGCCGGTTTCACAATGTCTCAAAATATTGTTGTAAACAACGATGATGCGAATGAAATTGAAACAAATGTGGATGATTTGTTAAAAGAAGATGAGATAGAAGCTGAAACTTATAAGGATGAAACATCATACGGTAACATTCAAGTTCCTTCAACCTACACCAATTTAGAGGAAGTAAATGCGACTGTTGATGAAAATTGGAAGATACCACATTTAGAGAGTAAAAGAGATTTGACTCGTGAGTTTGGAAAAGATTCTTTTAGTGACCAAGAAGAACTTATTAGATCTATAAAGGTCTATACTACCAAGACACATCAACATTTTGAGGTGGTTGAATTACGATTCACAACCAAACATCATCTGTTATAAAATAACTCCTAAATTCAAATTAAAACGAGATTAAGGGGTCGTCCTCGCTCAATAAGATTACGGAATGGAATGGCTATCAAAGAGGGAAAAAGACTGTGCTTTGTGGAATTTGCAGATAACCTGGCCATAATCGTGCAACTTGTTCCTTCAAGCCTGGCATAGATGGTGATCACTAAGCGAGTTGGATTTCTGTGACATGTTTTCTTTTTAATTTGTTAGATTTTTAGTTCTGTTGTTGTTAGTAGGAGTCATTTCATACTGAGCATGATCCTGACAAGTATTCCGTCAGCTGGGATTCCTTGTAAACTTAGGTATCCTGAACTAACCGACTATTAGTTGTATTTATTTTTGCTTGCAGGCTACTCAAGTCTATAACAGCTCACAATGGCTAAAATGACTAATTCTCACCTAAATTTTGTAGAACCAGTTGAGATGCACATGGGGAGAAGAATAAGCCCACTAACGGTCAATAGAGCTAGGGTTCCCGGAATTATAGGAATTTTAGTTATTTTATTTTCTATATAAAAGAGCTTGATGATATGATATGGGACACACTTTTCTGCACTCACAACACTTACTATTGTACTTTAGTCATCGTTCTCATCAAAGTTTTCTAGCTATAATCACCTTTTCGCCATTAGTAAATTGAGGCAGGGGATAATTTTCTCTCCCGGGGTTTTTTCCGAGGATCCTCACCAGGATCTAAGGCTTTTCCTCACTATATCGTTGTTTCTACTCTTTACATTTACCGCATTTACTTACCATATCTTTAAATAACACTCTACCTTACTTAACGGATTTGTCCAATAACTGCTTTGGTAATTGTCGAAAACATCATTGACTCTTTAACATTATTATTATCATTTGTATATGGTATTGAGAGCAGTAACAACTATGACTTTATCTGGCTTGTATTTTGTTATTTAAATTAATATTGAATGTTTATTATAGTTTAAAATATAAAAATAAAAATAAAGGAGTTAGTAAGAGCAACTTAAAAGTTAAAATTGAGAAAAAAGACTATAATGAATAGGTTATCAGATTAGATAAAAACGTATAAATAAAAAATTTAAAAATACAACACTAACTAATTGATATATATATATATATATATATATATAAACGAAAACAAAAATTCTTACGTGTCGTGATATGGTCAAATCATAAGTATATTTTTAACTTTCATAGAATAAAAAAATAAAAATTCGAAACATAAATAAATGTTAGAAACAAATAATGTAAAACAACCCTCGTAATAAGGGGGATACAAACTAGTATATATAGATAAAAGTTCATTAGGTTTGTTTTAAATGAGCCGTTCATGGTTATAAGTTCATTAGGTTTGTTTTTAACATCAAGTGTTTTACTTTAACACTCGTTTATACCCGATCTACTCTAGGTTCATGTTTCAAGCCTAACCGTTCATAAAAACGTAAACTTTAAAGGTAAAAGACATACCTTTACGTGTTTCGAGATTACGGTTTAGCTTGGTTATGAACTTTAGGTCTTGTATCTATCTTGTATTACGAGGATCTATCAATAATTGACGTTTGTTTGGCTTGGATCTCACGCTTCTCTCTCGGCCGTATATATATATTGTGATTTGTGTGTGTTTTTGAGTGTTTAGAGATTATGGAAGATGGAAATGAGAGTTAGGGTTTTAGGATGGTTTAAAAGGGTATATATATCCCTTAAAGCCCATGGACCTAAGGCCATTACTCTCTAATCCTTTTTAATTATCCAAGTCCATCATTCTTCTTTATTTAAAACCAATTAATTATTTAACACACGACAATTTAACGCAACTCTCTTTATTTAATATTAGAATATTTAGGTTGTTACAAGTCTTCCCTCCTTAAAGAGGTTTCATCCTCGAAACCTAACTATTACTTAAACAGATTTTGGTAAAACTTGCGCATCTCACCCTCGGCTTCCCAAGTAGCATTTGATCCCTTGTGATGCTTCCATATCACTTTTACCAAGGGTATAACTTTGTGATGAAGCTGCTTCTCCTTACGATCAACAATATCTATAGGTTGCTCAATGTAGTTTAGCTGTTCATCAACCTCAATGTCCATCAATGGCACGTGAGACATGTCATCAGCTAGAAACTTCCTTATATGAGAAACGTAGAAGGTTGAATGAATTCCTTCTAACTCACCGGGTAAATCCAGCTTATAGGCTACTTCACCCACACGATCTAAAAGCTTAAACGGTCTAATGTACCTTGGACTCAACTTTCCTCTTTTCCTAAAACGGGTGATCCCTTTCCAAGGCGAGAACTTGAGCATCACATTTTCACTAACGTCAAACTCAATCGGTCTTCGCCGCTTATCAGCATACGACTTCAGTCTGTCTTGAGCAGCTTTCATCCTAGCCTTATTCTAATCGAACTTTGAAGACGTTTCTTGCACCACTTCTAGGCTTCCCATTTCCTTCTGACCAATCTCCCCCCAAAACACTGGGGTTCTACATCGTCTACCGTAAAGCATTTCGAATGGTGGCATACCAATACTTGAATGGTAACTGTTGTTATAGGAGAACTCTGCTAGATGCAGGTGATCATCCCAACTTCCACCAAAGTCTAAAACACAAGCACGTAGCATATCCTCAAGGTTTTGATCGTCCTCTCAGACTGTCCATTGGTTTGAGGATGATACACCGTACCGATGTTCAATATCGTTCCCATAGCTTCGTCGAACTTCTTCCAAAACCTCAAAGTAACGGTACACCATGCTTATATACAACCTCTTTTATGAACAAGCTTACTAACATTTCTGGCGAGATGGCCTCTCATATAGGTAGAAAGTGAGCACTCTTGGTCAAACGGTCCACAATCACCTAGATAATATCATGATGCTTAGCTGTACGAGGTAGCTTAGTTATGAAATCCATGGTGATGTGTTCCCATTTCCATTCAGGTATCTCAAGCGGTTGCATCTTTCCATAAGGCTTCTAATGTTCGGCTTTGACTTGTAAGCAAGTTAAGCACTTACTAACATAATCCACCACATCATTCTTCATCCCTGGCCACCAATAATCTCTTTTCAAATCTTGGTACATCTTTGTAGCTCCTGGATGAATTGAGTATCTTGATTTATGAGCTTCATCTAAGATTCGACCTCTAAGATCTCCATGGCGTGGAATCCACATACGGTCAAACCTAGTCTTAACACCATGAGTGTTTTCCATCAACTCTTCTTGCTGATCGTATACCCTCTCATTCTTCACTAACCCTTCATCTACTAACACCTTTGACTGCACTTTGATGATTTCTTCAAATAGACTTGAGTTCATGATCAGCTGGTATGACTTTACTGTTGCAATGACTTCCTCGTTCTTACAACTTAGCGCATCGGCGACCACATTAGCTTTACCAGGGTAGTACTTAATATCGCAGTCGTAATCCTTTATCAATTCTAACCACCTTCTCTGCCTCATGTTCAATTCTTTATGCTCGAAGAAGTACATTAATCTCTTATTATCTGTGTAGATGGTACACTTAGTACCATACAGATAATGCCTCCATATCTTAGAGCGTGCACTACTGCTGCTAGCTCCAAATCATGCGTCGGGTAAGTACTCTCGTGAACTTTCAACTGTCTAGACGCGTAAGCTATCACCTTCCATCGCTGTATCAACACACAACCTAACCCACGATACGAAGCATCGGTACAAACAACCAAATCCCCGTCACCATCAGGTAGAGCAAGGATTGGAGCTTGCGTGAGTCTCTTTTTTAGTTCTTCAAAAGCTTCTTCTTGGAACTTTCCCCATCTGAATACTATCGACTTTCGGGTTATACCGGTCAACGATGCGGCTATCTTGGAGAAACCTTCGATAAATCTCCTATAGTAGCCAGCTAAAAGAAGCTTTGTATATCAGTCAGATTATGTGGAGTCTTCCAGTTCGTTATCGCTTCAATCTTAGCGGGGTCCACGGTAATCCCTTCAGGATTTATCACGTGACCTAGAAATTGCAATTCTCTTAACCAGAATGCGCATTTCGAAAACTTAGCATACAACTTCTCTTCTTTCAGCGTCTCTAATACCTCTCTCAGATGCTCGGCATGATCAGACTCACTCTTTGAATAAATCAATATGTCGTCGATGAAAACGATAACTGACTTATCCAACATCGGCCGACACACCCTATTCATCATATCCATAAATGTTGTTGGAGCATTCGTTAGACCGAATGACATAACGATAAACACGTAGTGTCCATATCACGTACGAAACGCTGTCTTAGGGATGTCTTCCTCTTTCACTTTCAGCTGATGATAACCCGATATGAGATCTATTCGTGAGAACCAACTTGAATCTTGCAGTTGGTCAAACAGATCATCGATCCTTGGCAAATGATATATATTCTTTACTGTAAGTTTGTTCAACTCGCGATAGTCTATGCACATTCTCATGCTTCCGTCCTTCTTTTTCACGAATAACACTGGCGCACCCCACGGGGAAACACTTGGTCTAATAAAACCTTTGTCGAGGAGTTCTTGCAGTTGGGACATTAATTCCTTCATTTCAAACAGCGCTAGACGGTAAGGTGCTTTTGCGACAGGTTGGGCTCCTGGTACTAAATCTATCTGGAATTCTATTTCTCGCTTCGGTGGCAACCCCGGAAGATCCTCAGGAAGTACTTCAGGGTAGTCGCGCACGATAGGAATATCTTTCATTTCTTTTGTCTCGGCCGTAGCGTTGACAACATACGCCAGGTAGGCACCGCACCCTCGCCTTAACAATCCCTCGGCTTTTATCATCGAAATGACATTAAGCCCAGAACATTCCTTTTCACCATAAACCGTCACCACACTACCATCCAAGGACTTTAACCTTATTATCCTACTCTTACACACGATCTGAGCTTCATACTCCGATAACCAATCCATACCTAAAACCACATTGAACCCTTCTAAGGTCATAACGTACAAGGTAACAGGGAACTCAGCTCATAAACCTTAAGTAATCATCTTTAAACTTTGTTTCTTGTTCAAGAACCCTAACTAGTTGAATTGATCTTTTTCTTTGGATTGTTTTGCAAGTAATTGATTGTTTGACTTTGATTTAGTTATTCTTGGATTTTGAATGAGTTTGATTATGTTTATGTTGATGTTTATGATGTTTTACTTGAATGTTAATGGCTGTCCAAACTTAATGAGTAGCTAATCTTGTTTGTTCTACCTAGGTTTGATGAATATTGTTAGGTTTTGACTAGTAATATTGATTGTTAATGATCATGGCTTAAATTGTTAATGTAAAGTTTGATTTAACAGTAAATTAGATTGTGTTTAGTGGCTGTGTTTTGTTTGATTATACCTAATAACCTCGTGCTTTAATTAATTGAATCGGATTTGATTAATTGTTGCATGTTTAAGGCTCTTTACTTTGTGTTTAGGGTTTATTTGCGGGAAGTATAACCGTAGGGATAAGTGGGTAAATTAATTAGATAAAATCAGTTGTGAAACACCTTCTTAGAGACCGAGAGGTGATAAGAAGTAAACTCGTCTCATTACTTTTACTTGTTAGAATTAAGATCGCGCGAGAGCGGGTTTTGTTCTTGTCGGGTTTGGGTGTTTGAGCGATTAGTCGGTCTAGTTTAAGTTAAGTTGAATTATTCCTCTATCCTTGGTTGCGTAGTATTCGTTTCCATTAGGCTAGTGTGTTGGTGAGACCGAGAGGTGAGTCGGCATTAGAACACGTTAATAATTTGTTTTCCCGGTTTGTTCTTAAAATCAACTAAGATAAGTTAGAGTTTGTTAGTGAGACCGAGAGGTGATCTGACCTTCTTGAGCGAACCTTAGTTGTGTCATCCTTTAGAACCGGTGTCGTGAGAGTTTTCAATCCATTGTCTTGTCATCTCCTTCAATATGATTCTTACCTAGGTAGACGTTTTTATCACTGCAGTCAAAGTTTCCGAAGTTTTGTCAAAAGTTTTCATATAGTTGAGTTTAGTTAAATCAAATCCAAAAAAAATCAATTAAATATTTTGGTGAGTCTTGGTTAGAGTTTAGTGATTATAAACGTTTTCACGTGTCTTCGAGTTCGATATCCGGACTTTCCTCATCTGTGCTATACGCGACCGGTACACTTGCCGTTTGTGTGAACTAGGATAGGTTGTTTGGTTTTAAAGCTTAGTTGCGACTTGTGTTTTATTTATATATATATATTTTCGCACATCAAGTTTTTGGCGCCGTTGCCAGGGACACGGTTTGAGGCGTATTAAGAACGACTCGAGTTAGGACTTGCCTTGTTTACTACTTGTCATTCTTATTTGTTTTGTTTGTTAGTTTAAAATAGTTTAGCCAATTATAGTTTCTTTTATTTATTTTAATAGTTGTATGCGACGTACTCGATCTCTAGGACCACAAGAAATTGAAGGATTTCCCGAACCAGAGATAGAGAGAGAGCTTTTTGAGAGACGTCGTACAAAACCGTCTTCCAGTTCATCTACATCCGTCGGTAATACGTTCTCTTCTCCTACTTTTTCTGAACCCGTCATTAGGGATAGGATTATGGGCGACGTGAATCCACCACCGAGGAGGACAGTTGCAGACCGGGCCCGTCCGGTCGATGCTGGCGCGAGATCCAGCATTGCCCCACCAGCTATAGGAGTTCAAACGACTTGGCAGATTCCGTTTAATGTTTTGAACACGATTGCTCATTCTGCTCAATTTCACGGGTTACTCCATGAGAACCCACATGCTTATATCACTCGCATCACACGAATTTGCGACACGTTTCATCTTGCCGGCGTATCCGAAGACGCCATCAAACTCCGAATCTTTCCGTTCTCACTCGTTGATCATGCGAGTCTGTGGCTTGAGTCCCTCCCACAGGGATCCATTGCTACTTGGGCTGCCATGCAGACCCAATTTCTTGAAAAATACGATCCTCCGGCTAAGGCCGCTCGTTTGCGTAACCAAATTCATTCTTTCCAGATGGAGGACACCGAAAGCTTCTACGAGGCGTGGGAAAGATTCAAAAATCTACTTGAGTTATGTCCAAACCACAGCCTACAAGACTGGGCGGTTGTTGAGAAGTTCTACAATGGAGTGACGTACGCAACTCAGAGTATGCTCGACACAGCTGCAGGAGGTAACCTACTGACAACGAAGGATACGGATGAGTGCATTTTCTTGTTTAAACGGTTTAGCCATGAGTGGATACCAGCGACCACCAGTTAAGAGTACCAAAACCGTCGATTCCCTATCACGCGGCATGCATTCGGTCGACACGAGCACCGCACTTGCGGCACAAGTTGAAGCGTTAGCAAAGATCGTGAAGGACTTGCAGGTGAAAAGTAAGTTATGCGAGATCTGTAGAGGGGGACATGATACTGTTTAGTGCCCCGTAGGTTTCCAGGAGGAGGCAGTCGACTTCCTTAATAATCCAAACCGAAATCAACATTCTTTCAATTCTTATAATTCGGGGTAGAGAGGTAACCAAAATTCCAACTGGAGGAACGGAAATCAGTCCGGCTTCCAGCAACGTCAGAGCCTATTCCAGGATTCCGGTGAGGGAACGAGTAGTGGGGAGAAGAAGCCCACGTTAGAGGAGATGATGGCACAGTAGACACAGATGCTGTTGCAACTCATGACTCGAGAGGACTCCCGTCACAAAGAAAGTTACCAGAAAAGATGTCTGATCCTGGGAGTTTCACAATTCCCTGCATCTTGAGTGATAATACGGTCGTCCATGCGCTGGCAGATCTTGGTGCCAGTATTAATCTCATGCCGTATTCCGTGTATCGCAAGTTGGGTCTAGGCGAACCGAGGCCTACCCGTATGAGTATCCA